>NC_056746.1:466109742-466182242 GCF_019279795.1 Protopterus annectens
ATAACTTTAACATCATACAGGCTAGTCAAATGTTTTATACCATGACCTAATCTGTGTTTCCCTTTTTCTTACTACATCATGATTTTTGATGATGGACCACTACACACAAAGTTTCTCTTCAGAGTGCTGTTAAAACTCATATCAATAAAGCCAAAGGTAGGCATACAGAGAAAAAGACAACCAGGCTAATAGTAACATACATATAATTGAGGTGAGCTATTTAGAAAACATTATCCTTTTTCATGTAAGATAGCAGTTGCTAACTAAACAAGAAATTCATGCAGGTTCATCTGTAGTCTTCCTGGCATTTCTTCCTTTATTTGTCTAGCAGAAAAAGAAATATTTGAGTCTTTGTTTAATTTATACTAGGATATAAATCAACTCTGTGCAAGGAAATTCACCTTTGCATTGTCTATTGACTTGAATAATAAATCACTCTGGAGACCAATGAATTAAACAAAGATCAGAATCTGTTCAGTATGATTAGATGTTTTGAAAAAGAGTATGCAGCAAGTACCGTCTTTTAAAAAATGCATACAAAATTTAGTGTCATGTTGATGTTTTAAATGCAACAAAAGCATTTGCAATTTCCCCATATATAATAATTTGTTAACTTTCACAGATATTTGAAACCCAGTTCAAAAGGCATTAGCAGCAAATAAAACAAGCATTTATTCAGTCCCTAACACCTCAACAAAAAAGCTTTCTAGAGGAATCATATAAAATCCAAAAACAAGCCATTAAAGAACACCAAGAATTAACCAATTAATAATATGATAAATTTAGAAAAATATGCTGATCAAACATTATTAAACTGAATTGAATATGTTAAATTAAATACTTCCACTCAGTGTTGTTTGTGTGTGTGTGTGTGTGTGTGTGTGTGTGTGTGTGTGTGTGTGTGTGTGTGTGTGTGTGTGTGTGTGTGAAACTAGTTCCTCTTAATTGCACCCACCGCCTGTGGCCCTGATAGAATGAATAGCTTAAATCTGTTCAGAATTTGCAGTACCTGTGCTGTTCAAATTTACATTTATATAATGTCTACTGGAGTCATGCATCTTGCAAGAACATAGTAGCCGGAAGCAAGGACAGTTTCTGACATCAGTGATTCTAATGCATCACTTGAGTATTACATATTTACTGGACATCGCCGACCTTTTAGCCTGTGACTGATAGTAGTCCTTATCAAGAAGAAGTTATAACATGGCAGAGGTAGCAGAATGAAAGAATCCCTTTGGCTATTAATAATCAAAAAGTAAACAAAAATATGTATCACATATTTCCACCAAGTCATGTTTATTCTGGTTTGTTTGATGCGCTGATAACATTCATCAATACAGTCATAACATTAAATCTAAGATATAAGTGAGTGCTGGATGTCTTGTGTTAGCTTAGACACACCTATAAACCAGATAAACAGTAGCATCAGAATCTCTTTGCTGTTCTTTTGATATACTTTTTCAAAGGTTAATTTGGAGAAAAGGTGTTTTTTGCTAGCGAGAAGATGAGGTATATGAAACTGGCTATAACTCGTTCCATAAAACATCTGGTAAATGTGACAGTTACAGTCGCATGAGGTAAGTGATGATGTCTGAGGCTTACTAATGGGAATCAAAATGAAAGTATAAAACACATTTACCTTTATTGTTGCAGTTATATTTAAAATGCTCTCCATTGTTGTTATATGTCTGCACCTTTTTATAATAAGTGACAGTATCATAACCAAAGACTTTAGAGCAGCTATGACTGTAGTAGTACTTGTACTGCCTACAGTAATCCAGTCAGAAGACCCATGTGTTAGTCATAAGACTAAAAGAAACCCTTTTCATTACAACCCATGTGCACCAGTATATATTTTTTGCCATATATGAATTTAGAAGAAGAAGGAAGGCCACACACAAAATAAACTATTTTGCCATGTTAACTGACATACCACAGCGGTTTCACTGCAAACATAAAAATACTAAAATTAGCATTAAGAAATAAATATTTTTGTCAGTGGTTTGCTTCTGTCATCAGACAGACTGTCTGAGTCAGCCACCACTGAATTCAGATCCCACAACCCAGTCTGGTGCAACCAGACATTAGGTCATATACTGATCTAACACTTCTCTTTCTAGGGAGAAAAGTCTAATGGTTGTCAGTTTTTTTACTATTTAATGAGTAAGATGAGTAGTGCATTGATTGGTGATATCTTTGTGCTGTTGGCTAGTATGTTGCTGGTTTGGCTATGCCTAAACCTTTGACATGCTGATCAACATATTTGGATGAGAATGCAATGGGACATAATGTTTGACCATCTCCACATCCTCGTTATGTACAACTCAAGTTCCTGACTACAACATTAATGACCTAATACCTCTTATCTTATCTCTGACCACCACCAGAAGCTGACATTGGCAATGTCCCCAGCTTGTCACTCTACTCTTCCCCTGCCTGATAGAGCTGGTCAGATATTTGGCATCTTCACTTCTCACTCACACTGCATTGGCCACTAGCCACACCTAACACATCTGCATCACTTTTAGGGCTTCATCACACTTTGCCACAGAGACAGTAACAATAAATGGAATGAAAGAGTCACTAGAACCTTTGGGTTAGAACTTGATGCATAAATGTATGCATCTTGGGCAGGATTCACGAAGGCTTGCACAGAGTGTAAGAGACGTGTAAGACTCCATGCAAGCCTTGCGATCCAGGAACAGCCCGAAACTCCGTGTAAGAGACCAGCTAAAACGTCTCTTACACAGACTGGGCGTGGATATGCTAAATACCTCACTTGCAGCCAAAAGGCATGCAAATGAGGTAGAGTAGCGATCCACGAAGCAGAAAGCAGCCCGTTTTAGCTGCAGAAATGTACTCAGTTGACAACTGTGTACGTTTCTGCAAAAATCACAATGGAGCCATGTCAGCTCCAAATAAAGGGTGCATATGTGTCAGGCAGCATGCCAGTGGCCAAATATGTGGCCACTGGCAAGGTACCCCGATGCAAATATGAAAAATAAATCTTTTTTTTTTTTTGGCGATCGACGATGTTTAAACGCAGCGCAGCCCCGCGCAAATGGGTTATGCTGGTTTACGCTTCATTTGGCTGTCAGCACGCATATTATGCTCAGCTCAGCTAGGGGCACACAGTTTCAGAGTGTTAAACCACTGCTCACCTACGGGCACTCATTTTGCACCTGTTAAACCACTGCTCACCTACGGGCAGATGCACTCACCTTGTTAAACTGTAGCTCAGCTATAGGCACATCTGGCATTTTTTATTATTTTGTTATCTCACATTTCTTCAAAATAAATGGCCTTTTTCATTACATTTTACATAAAATATAATTTTATATGTGTACATATATGTCAGGAACTTGTTTCGTGCTTATTTCACTAAAAATAAAAATTGATGTTGTGGGGGCTCGAACCATGACTGCTTGCTCTTCAGCTGACGTCTCTACCGCTACGCTATTGCTTTTGGCTTACTTTGCATAGTTAGTTCTTATATGCTTTTCCACTTACTGCTAACTGTGGCTGAGCTACGGGCATGCCCGCGCAAACGATCGCACTCATGGGCAAACATCTTTACAATTAAAAAAAATATAACATGTTCATTTATATAATTTTATGTTCATGGTCTGTGGGGGCATGTGTTGTGTTGTGTTTATTCACATTTCCATGTACTCTGTCATGGGGGTTTACACTTTTACTCTTCTGGGGGCGTGTCCGCTTGCAGGGCTTGGCCTACGGGCACGCCCCCTACTGTCGTCCACGGACCGTGTAAGCCTTAGGTGTGATTCAGCATGCCCTCATGCATATGCATGACATGCTGACGTCACACCATTTAACTGCAGCCTCCGTATAAGCCTTGTAACTCTTACACGGAGGCTTCGTGAATCCTGCCCAAGTTTCTTTCTCATTATTTGTAACTATTCCTTTTTCCCATTTGGAAAACTCACATTTTTACAGGTTGCAGTTCTTTTCAACAGTATACATTATGTCATTTAAGAAGCAATCTGCCTTTTGAAGTAGATTCATCTCAAATAGCTGCAGTACTTTAAGGCTTGACATTGTTTTTTTTTTATATTTTTTTATTAATTTATTTTTACAGAAAAGTTGCTTGCATAGTTTAGTGTTACACATTAAATATGTTTTTGGTACTTTTTCCATGCTACAGTTTTCTCAGTTAAGATTCATTGACATCATGTGTCATACACAGAAAACCTCTAATAAACACAGTTACTGTTCTTGTCTAGTGCTCTCTTTTATAATCCAAGTGCTGTCATAAAAACTGGGACCTTCTTAGGATGTTGTATATAGTCTGTATTCTGCAGATTGTTATACAGGTACAATAAAATATCCCATACACCACTTGCCCTCCACATTGTACATAAACTGCTAACTATGAAATGTTGTGGAAGGTTAACAGCATTCATTAAGTACAAAGACATTTATCTGGGTCTATATTGAAAAGTTGAAAGCCCTACTAACCGAATACATAAACACAGACACATATTCCGCAAACCGCGAATACACCGAATGCCCTAAACTGCGAAATTCGAAAGCTCGAACCGTCATAGTTGTCTCACCCCACCTCCCACTACATACTACCTACCAAAACAAACTAAATAAACACATACATACACTAACCAAAACCCTACTTCTAACCCTAAACTAAATAATGCATATACCACCATTTATGCACTTACCTTAACCCGCACCCTAGCCCTAAGGTCCGTAACTATCGCACACTTACCTTAACAAGCTATTCCCAAACAAAATAAATAATCCACACACATACACTTAACAGAACCCTACATCTAACCCTACACTAAATCTCACATACATTACCATCTATGCACTTACCTTAACCAGCACCCTAACCCTAAGGTCCGTAACTATCGCACACTTACCTTAACAAGCTATACCCAAACAAAATAAATAATCCACACACATACACTTAATAAAACCCTACATCTAACCCTACACTAAATCTCACATACATTACCATCTATGCACTTATCTTAACCCCCACCCTAATCCTAAGGTCCGTAACTATCGCACACTTACCTTATGGAGCTATACCATGGAAGAACCAACCATGACCATTCGATGTTTTGGATTTCGCACTTCAGGACGATCGATGTTTACGCAGTTCAATGAAGACGTGTCAGCGTTTATGTATTTGGGTAAGTGAGTCTTCAAGGATGTAATAGGGAACCCATTTATCTATATCTGTGTTAGTCTGCCTGATTAAACATGAAAAAGGTAAGAAATGGGAATTGCACCAGCCTATATAAATCTACAATCCATAAATGGAATAAAGTATGCAAAGTGTAAAAATAACAAACTCACTATGTTATTGAGATGGGGGACATTGCAAAGGACATTATTCCCAAGGGTGTTAGCATAGTAATACAGAGGTTAGTACTGTTATTTTATAATCCTTGGTTCTCTGGTTTGGCTCCCAGCTAAGGTGTTGTCTATGTTCAAATAAGAATTGCTGAGTACTCCAGTTTCTTCCTACATGAAAAACAATGTTATAGGTGAAGTGCTGAGCCTCTAAACTATGTGTGTGCAAATCTATATACATCTTGAGATGGAATAGAATCATGATTAGAATTAGTTCTCTGACTCATGCAGTGTTGCAGTTTGCCTTGTTCCCAATCCCATAAAAGGATAAAACTGGTATCAGAGAATGGATGCATTTGACTTAAGAAATGGAAGCTAGCATTGGAGATCACAGTACCTGTACCACAATGCAGAGGTGAGGGATACAAGTATTTTGTTTTTTTTTCAACCATCACACTACTTTAGTGTATGACAGCAGTAATCAACAAACAAACAAACAAGTAATAATCAAGCAACATTAAGCAAACAACAAGTACAATATATCATAGAGGAATACAAGTATTACTGCATAGAGGTGGTATTCATATACATACGCACAAGAACTGTCCCAGTGGATGAATGTACCTAATAGGTATGATGGAGGAGTATAGCAGTACAAGAACTAAGGCAGATGTTTTAGGACTATAGGCATTGAAAATGCAGATATGTGAGTCATTCAACACTGGCAGTCAATGATAACTGAATAACAGTATTAACAGACAGAATGAGTAGCACCGATGTGCAAAATACTGCAATAATAGATATCCTTGTGCATCAGTGATTATGTCATGTGTATATGCAGTAATACTGGTGTGAATATTATTTGAGGTCATACAAAAGCAGAGTAATAAATTATTAATATGAATTACTCTCCTGCGCCTGTCATGTGCAAGGTAATACTAGCGTAAAGTAAGCATTATATGTGAAGAACTTTTTTTAAGATGTTCTCCTATGCATTACTTATTTTTTGCACAACTGTACACACACATATATATATATATATATATATATATAGAGAGAGAGAGAGAGAGAGTGCACACAACAGATAATATATTACATTGATTGTGTCTTTCAGCTTTTCCCAGTTAGGGGTCACCACAGCGGAGCTCCGTTCCGCTCATGATTGGCAGTAGAGTTTTATGTACTGGCTTGCCGGGCCTAACGCACAACCTTCAACGAAGGAATGCCCATTCACGCATGTCACTACACAGAAGATGCTCTAACTGAGAATCGAACAGGCAACATCTAACTGTGAGGTGGCAACGCTACCGCAGCACCACCACTGCAGTAGATAATATATTAGATATGGATATAAATATATGTATTTTATATATCGATAGATATAGATATATACATATGCATATTTACACGATGTGCTAATGATGATATTTACATACAGTGGGACAATGATAGCCACAGCCACATTGTACTCTAGCATTTATTATCACTACTTTAAAAGTCAGGTAACAGTGGGCAGCAATACCGCCACAACAGAAATAATCCCAGTGGATGATATCACAATAGGGTTAAGGACATACTACGTGGCTGCGTTACCAATAGCACAGGAGTGTACAGTAGGTGTAATACATAAGTATAACCACATGGTACATGAAGAAATGACCATTAAAAGCATTCCAGAACACAGCAGAGGGTAGTGGCATAATGCCCTGAATGCACATGAATGTAGTGAAGTTTGAACAAATTAAGTAAGTCCCAAACAGAATAATTTATATTCAGGTATGAATCGTCAAAGTGGAAAAAGCCAAACTCCATTGTACTAATAAGAGACATTAGGGCTTAAAAATTGCTAATAAAGTTAGACAGAGCAAGAGGTAGAAAATTGTTGAAAACAAGAAATAAGTCTAAAGAATATGAGACTCAGGTCACTTTGTGCAAATCAAGTAGAGAACAATGCAGATACCCTGTGTGCCTGCAAAATGACACTACAAAGAGCACAGTGTGAACGTTACTCAGAGAGCAATTTTCTTTCCAAACTCCTGTGAAAGTAGGTACAAAATTTACTACTGTCTACACAGTAGCATTATAAACTTCTGTGGAGAGTAAAATAAACAGAAGGTTAATTCACCAAGGCACACCAAAGCAGTCATTAGTAAAAACCATTTACTATAAAATGATATCCACTTGCACAGAGAAATGTAATTTGTTTCTCACTCTGTGTACAAAAGTATAACAACTGAAAGGACTGTAAAAGGTCATCACCCTGCAAAGGTCAGAAAACATCAGCCATGATGAATAGTAATTAAGATTATCTAATCTCTGCAAAACATTACTATCAGAAATATGTCACTGCTTCAAACTTTGGGTAGCATCCTGCAGGACAAAGATGGATATAAAAGTAAAATAAAACACACACACACTTCTTTATTGTAGAATTTGATATTATGACCGAAGATTAAGACTTTCTGACTCATTTACCCTGACTGTTTATTTACCTAGTGGATCAGCTGCAGATCACACCTAACCAACTGTTTTCTTTTTGTCTTGACACCATCCCTAAGAATGATAAGCTGTTGTCTTTAAAATGCTTTCTGTTTTAACTTCAGAAGGCTGATGTAATCATTTGACACTTCCGCTGAGTAATACTTCTGCATTCTCCCCCTAATTGTCTTGATTTTGTTTATCATAAGTTGTTCCCTCCTCTCCTACATTTTTTAAAGACTATACACTGCCACGGTAGTGCAGTGGTAGCATTGTTACCTCACTGCAAAAGGTTCTTCCATTCGATTCTCGGCTGGAGTGCGGGGAGTGCCTTCTGTGTACAGTCTGCATGTCCTCCCCGCGGTTGGGTGGGTGTTCGAAAGACATGTGCAAATGGGTGTGCCTTAGTTGAAGGTTGAAAGTTGAGCTGACACCTCAGTGTTTGTGAAAATCTACTGCCAATCATTAGCGGACTGGAGTCCCGCTGTGGCGACCCCTAACCGGGAAAAGCCAAAAGACAACAACCCACTATATCTGTATGTGTTCATCTGAGGTGCATGTAAACATTTTACTATGGCTTATTTGCCTTCTTTCTTTAACAATATATGTTAGAATATTACAATTATTTTATACTGGAGTCTGTGGCAGACTTGTGCCATTTTGTTTTGCTGTATTGTAATTGTTTTATTTGTTTGTGTCTTTCGTCTTTTCCCGGTTAGGAGTCGCCACAGCGGAACTCCAGTCTACTAATGATTGGCAGTAGATTTTTACATGCTGGCTTGCCGGGCCTAATGCACAACCTTCAATGAAGGAATGCCCATTCATGCACTGGCCACACAGAAGACGCTCTAACTGAGAATCGAATGGGCAACATCTAACTGTGAGGCGACAACGCTACCGCAGCACCAGTGAAAACAGTACGCCAAACTGTGTTTTAGAAAATTGTTCTATATAAACAGCATACAAACTAAATGAATGTTGTCAGTATTTGAAATGGTACCATTGATTTTGTGCAATTTGACCTTGACTATTTTTGCCATTTTACAGATAAATACTTGGAAGTCACTCCCCTTTTAAAAAAAACCACACCAAACACATAAAGCCATTTGACTACCTTTATTAAATATTATTGTATAATGAACTTTATGCACACAAAACAACATCAATTATCTTCATCAGTAATGATCTCAAGGCAGCGTACCTACTCACCCTGGATGATTATACCTCAGGGCAGTGTACCTACTCACCCTGTTATCTCCTCCACTGGGACAGCATACCTACTCACCCACCATACTTAAATAGGAAGAGTACCTGCTCATGTTTTGACAAAAACAATCCTTAACCAATGAATAACGTCCAACAGCCCACTTACTCTCCCTGCAATGCATGACCACCTTCCTTAGAGGGGGAACAGAAGAGGACAATCCTGTCTCTCTTCTCCACCACCAGCCTGATCCCCAGACTGTTCCTCCTCCTAAACCCTAACTTCAACCATGCCCTCTAAAAACAGCTTCAAGTGAAGATTAAACAGATCCAACCCCACCTCGTTCAAATGCACCCCATCCATTCAATACCAGCCCTCCTCTCCATCCCTAAAATCTCTATGTTCAATGGTACATATCTCCAAAATTCTTAATTGCCTAGCCAGTCTCTGGTTGATGAACCTCCTGACCTTTTCAATCAACCTTTCACTATAAGCATTCTTCCAACACAAATGAGGAAGCAACTCTGACCAAACAATGTCCATACCCGAGTGCAATCTCTGCAATCTCAACAAATTCTGCAGCATAATATCTACTAATCGCTTCTTAGAAAGAATTCCCGGATCATTGTCCCCTAATGAATTACTAATATGTGAGGCCACCCCACCCTCAGTTTAACGCGCTCAAATTCATGCAGCAACCTATCCCACCTAAGAACCATAACTCCATGCCAAGTTATTGACCACCCTAAGTGGGAAAAACCCCAATTTTTCCCATCTTCCCTGACTTACACACACTTCTCCACCCAGTGGATATACAAATCCCTAAGATAATAATCTGCTTCCCTAAAAAAAAAGAACAGAAAGTCATTAATCAAGCTTATAACTTTTATCTAATATATGATAAAAATGCCTTTGAAGACAACCTCCCAACTCTCTTAATAACTTCAATGGAACTGCCCTCACTAGCTAAATCTGAAGCCCTGCCACTTCAAAAAGAGTAAACTACAAACCTGTCTGCTGTAAATCCCATGCAATGTAAAACCCTCCTAACCAACATATGAGTCTACTACTTGAGACCACCTTCCCATCCACTGAGCAAAAAATTAATTCAGATACACTCCCCATCTGCCTCCTCCTGAATTCCTTGGCCTACCTTACTGGACAAAAGCTAGCATTCCTGTCAGACATAATCACCACCATTAATCCCTTATCCAATTGAGCTGTCTTACTCTTCCTTAATGCAATAGTAACCTCTCCCTCTCCTATGATAACGTCCTTCCAACATAAAGAACCTAACAACTCCGAAACATGGAATGCACCAAAATATAGCCATGTACACAGCGTGCCCCGCATGAAATTATCCAAAGACCCACCTTGTAATAACACCAACCCTTTCAACAAAACCTTCAATACCACCTTCGTAAGCTTCCATGGTGTGAAAGGAGCATTTAAGGGACAAGCAAGTAGTTTCTCATTCTGACAATATGGCTGTGGTGAGGGTATTACAAGAGAAGATGGCTTGTTGTTGTTGGTATTACCTAAACTGGTTTTGCAGAGTTTGCTAATACATTTTTAATTTACAGGAGTGCACGTGCCTGGTGTAAAGAATGATATCGCTGATAGCTTGTTCTGATTTCAGTTTTGCAGGTTTCGAGGGTTGGCTTCATGGGCAGAGGAAGTGCCAGAAATCCTGCCAGAGGAAGTTTGGAACCTTGTGTTGAGGTAGCCAGGAGGTTAGTGCATCATTCTTGGGCTCCCTCTACAAGGAAGGCTTACGGTAGGGCTCTTTCTGATTTTGATCAGTTTGTTTTGCAGTTGCCAGAAGAGGAAGGGGTGTGGTTGGAACAATTACTGTTGTGATATGTAGCTCATGCTTGGGGGATAGGTAAGTTGTTACAGACACTCAGGGTGGATTTGGCTGCTATTAGCATTTTTGCTAAGGTATCAGGCTTCAGAATTTTACAAAGTCCTGGACAGTAGGGTGGATGTTGAGGGGTTGGGGGAGAGTGGTGGGGGATTGTAGGGATATACGAAGCTACCCACATAGGCATCAACTCTAGGCAGGCCACATCACACCTCCATTCCTCTTTCCAATCCCGAGGCAATTTAGCTGCAAACAACCAACCTCCAAAGTAGGCCCCCATACTGCTCTCCCAGCTGTGTCCGTAAACTGAAGTTCCTCCTGCCCCACCCAGTCAGACTGCCAGAAGGACATCCCATTAAATTGTTGAAAAAAACCCTCCCACAACAACAAATCCTACTGCACCAATTTGGACACCCTAACTCAATGGCTCTGGCCCCCTTTCAACATAAATGCCACCGACCTACAAAAGGGGTGCTCTGAGTGCACTGCTCGACAGGCAAAATTCAAAAGCCCCAACAACTCCATGACTGATCAAATCCATATCTTATCCTTGCCCAACACCAAACGTATTGCTGTCCTAAGCCTCTCTATCATATCGTCGGGCAGACAAAACAGTCCCTGCTCCATGTCTGCCATTAATCCCAAAATTTCTAATGCTTTTGCCAGACTTTCCATCTCATGCTGAGCCAACGGTACCCCCAACTCCTCACACATGTGCATAAACTCTCACAACCTGTCCTGTGCCCCTGCCCGCTCTTCACCCACCAGCAGAAAATCATCTAAATAATGCACTGCCTTTTGTGTTCCCACTCTCAGCTGCCATATCCAATGTAATACTGTACTGAACTTCTCAAATGTCGCACATACCACTGAAAAACCCATAGGCATGGCTTTGTCAAAGTAGTACTTGTCACCTACCCTCATCCCCAGCAACAGCCAATCCTCCCTCCTGATAGGCAGCAAGCAAAAGGCAGACTCAATGTCAACTTTAACCAGCCATGGCTCTCGAAATTCCCTAATCACCTTCACAGCATCCTCCAAGGATGCGTAATGCACCTTGGCCTCCTGCTCTGCAATAAAATCATTCACTGAATTTCCTTCCAGATGAGACAAGTGATGTATCAATCTGAATTCCCCAGTCCGTTTCTTTTACAATAACCCCAAGGGTGACACCTCATAACTACTGAAAGGCGGATTGTTGAAAGGACCCAATAAATGCCCCACCTAAAACTCCTTCTCTGCCAAAACCTCCAAAATGTCCTCTTTACCTCTCACTAAGTGCAGGTTCTTAAACCCCCCCACCCACCCTCCACAGTGGACTTAATAGGAAACCCCCCGATAAAACCTTTGTAATATCTCATTCTTAATCGCAAGGCCAGGAAACTGCCTAAGCATGCCCCACAGGACGTCCATCTTAATGAGGAATGGTGCCCCTTCCCCTATTCCCACCAAAGAGCCCAAGTCCTCAGGACCCACGCAAATTACCCTTACCCTGTGCTGGTTGAAACCCTTGTGAGGCAAGGAATCCACCCTCATGAGCCATAACACTGGAATTCCATGCGGGAAGGTCTTGCCAACCACAAAAAAATGGCCAAATGACTCGCTCCATATCTTAAGCAAGGGTATGCAAATATGCACTCTATCCACGAACAAGAACCACTATTGAAAGACCAACACACACCCGCTCCTTCTCCCTCACTCACCCTTCTGTTAAAACCACCATAACTATCCATCATTGTGGCTAACCATATATCCAGATGATGCACCTCCCAATGTAGTGAATGGTCCACAGCCTTGCGTTTGCAGAAACGCTGATCGTACTACTGGCCTTAACCATTGCACCTCCTGAATGGTAAAGAAATAACCTAGAAATGGCAAGGCCAATGACCCATCCTTCACCAGCTGCACAGCTATATAGTAAATAAAGCCAACCACCCAATTAAACCATGTCCTAGGGCAAATCTTACCTACCATTTTCCTCCCCAAAGCTGCTAAAGCCACCAGCAAATCCTTACTACTAGATGACTCCACCTCTACTAACTGCTGGACCCCTTCCACATTGATCAACTTAAATACATCTGCATACTCCCCTTTCAAATTTTTTTTTTCTTTCAATGACCCCGGAATGGGAGGAATCAAAAAGACCAGCCCTGCCTCTTCTCCCAAGGCTTGGGTGGCTAACCAGTCCCCAGGCTGCAGCCCAAAGTCAGAGCCTATGTCTGAGCCCAAAGCCAAACTGTCCCCCAAACCTACACCCACCCCAGTCGCATCCCCAACAGCATACCCGGGTCCCTCTGCCAGCTCCCTTTGAGCACCCTCTATTGATTGCCACCCCCCCCCGAGATCCCCACCTAAAAGTTCCCCTTCATCTCCACTCCCCCCACAATCCTCACTACTCAGTTCCCCAGCCAACATTGATGAAGCAAAAGCGTTACCTGCACCTTCATCTTGAGAGGTGCTGAGAGCCGGTGTCTCCATTGCAACCTCCTGCTTCACAGTCCACAGTTTTTTCCCCCTGGCTGGGGTTCTCGGCATGGTACAGTGCCTCTTCTGACCTGGAGCTTGTTCCAGTTCTGTTACCAATTTGGATGTCACCACTTCCTGAAATAATTCCTCAGCCTGGGCCACAATACCTTGCTGTCATTGACGACATCCTGGTAAGTTAGCCATCTGTAAGAAAAGAAACACATAACATTAACACTTCTCTTCGGACCGCAACGCCCTATTCCACCCTAACACCCTTTTATGTTGCCTTGCCCTACACACTACCTCCCTCATCTGACTCACCTACCTCCTGCACCCTTTTAGCTAGAGAGAAAAAAAAAACTTGTCCACCTTTGAACAAGAACTCTTGACAAGGTCTGATTGGTAGCAGAGCAACTGGGGACCTACAGTCCCCTTGCAGCCATCTCCTACCCACTCCCTAACTCCCCCTTACCAGAGCTTGATTCCAGTGCCTGTCACACCATAGTCAAGCAAGTTATAAGCCATCCCTTCAGATGTCCTTTAAATACTCCAGATTCCCCCCCATTTTTGAGCTTTGCTTGCCTAAAAAGAAAACCTGAACAAAGCCTAAATGATAGAGGAGAAAACAGGGACAGCTGCTAACTATTGCTCTGACTAAACCCCCCTATAGCTGAGCTTGATTCTGGGACCCTGCACACCAAAGCCATTTACCAGCCAGCCTAGAAAGTAGATAGAATAATAGGTCTTGCCTTAATAGGCATTTCCTATGGGGTGTGGAGTTTTTTTTTTTTTTTTTAATTAGAACACATTTTGGGAGGAACACAGCAAATATGCAGCAAAAATCCGGACATGCCCACATCTGTAAGGGTGAACAACATGCCCAGAATCCCATACCTCTCCAAGCTTTACCAGGAAAGTATTACACCAGCTCGCCGTAATGGCCACTGCCTTTAACGAGCATGCACAAAACCAATGGCCCGACCCAGAAGACCGTGGAAAGACAACCACACAAACTCACCAGGGAGCAACTAAGGGATCCCCAACCACTACAACCAACATTATCTATACAGGAAGACAAAAACCCAACATAGCCACCACCTGCAACCACCAGGAAGTACGTCGACCAGGCCGCTGAGCCTCATGGCTGCCACCAGACAACATGGCCCTATTGTCCCCCCCTTTTGAGTATTGAGACCACAAATGGACTGACAAATAAACTTGGAACCACCACCGGACCACCAGCAATCATCCTCGCACCCCCATGCACCACCAGACCACCGGGGAACCAAGCAGCTGAACAGCACACTACAGGTAAGCCAAGCACCACACTCCATTCATACACCATCCACCAACCACACACAGCTCTCCTCTCAGTCACAACTGCTGCCACTTCCATAGACTCCCTATCTCCATCCCTCCATCCCAATGCCTACTATCACCCACTACCCAAACTCCCTTTAAACTAAAGAAGAGAAAAAAAATATCTAACTTCACCTAGCTCCTCACTCTTACCCATGCCATCCAAGGCCCACCTGAATCTGCAATACCTACAGGTCATCTGGACGTGAGCTAGCTACTACTTCACCACCAATTCACGCCAAAATGTACCAACGTCCTCTAAGCCCTACCACGTAAGCCTATTATAAGTCCCTCTCTCCCTTACATCACTTCCCCTAACCTCTCTTTCTCTTTAACTATTAATCACTACACTCCAATCCTACTATCTAATCTACCTACAAAAACTCACATTAACTTCTAACAGCTATATCCCCCCCCCCCTTTGCCACCTGCTCGTGGGACCGGGACAACTTAGTTTGTCCCAAACTTCATTTATTGCTTTTTTTTGTATTAAGTTTGTCCTGTTATGTTTTAAACCTCCTATCTAGTTTTGTCTTGTCTCTGAAAAACCTTTTTACATCATCTTATGCAGCTGCCCTGTTGGAAAACTTTGTTTAAACCAGATAAAGGGAAGCATTTCCATAAAATTTCAGCAATATCAGTTTCAGAAATTAATCTTGTTGCTGCTTTTGTTACCTTTTATTTGAGTTCTCAAGTTTAGCTTGACTGTCTATTATTTATGGTTAGGATTGTTTAACTGAGGCTGCTACTTAAGCTACCCCACCTCTGATTTATTTACAGACCTATTCCATGGCACAGTATATGAATTTGCAGTTTCCTTTGGATGTAATTTGCTGGTTACATGTTAAATGAACATTACTAGATTTAAACAAAGGAAATTCATGCACATTCAAACACACACACACACACACACACACACACACACACACACACACACACACACACACACACACACACACATGGGGGTCTATATTAAAATGACCAACAGCTCACAATGTCGACTCTGAAATGTTTGACACCAAAATGTCGAACTACTAAAATAGTGAACAGCCATATAACCGATTTCTTTCCAACGGAAAGAAATCGGTTGTCCGTTCTCTGACACCTGCCCTTTCCCTGAGTGTAGTGCGGTCTCGGAGTATGAATATTTAGTTAGGGGGTTGTGAGGGGCACAGCCCTCCACATTCGGGGGTGTGGAGGGCAAAGCCCCCCACTTAAATATAGTTGTTTATGTGTGCCATTGTTGTTTGGCCAACCAATTTCTTTCCAACGGAAAGAAATCGGTTATATGGCCGTTCGGTATTTTCGTAGTTCGACATTTTGGTGATGAACATTTCAGAGTTGACATTGTGAGCTGTCAGCAGTTTAATATAGATCCACACACACACACACACACACACACACACACACACACACACACACACACACACACATACATGCGTGCACATACACACACACACACACACACACACACACACACACACACACACACACACAAAGAGAGAAAGGTAGTCCACTCTAATACTTTTTACATTCTTTATTCCACACCTCAGCACAGGGATGCTTCCTTGTTTTAACATTAGTGTTAAAGTTGACATGGTTAACTAAAATGTACAGGGGCAGCATCAGCACAATATAAACTAGAGCCATTTTATTACAGCACACCTCTCAACCTCTTTGCTCAAGAGAGCTGGACAAAGCCTGACATAATGGGAGAACAAAGCCCAAAAATAGGGACATGTTTTTAAATATTACTCTTATAAACTTAGAAAGTTTCTGGAATAACAGGGTATGAATTGAAATGCATTTCCTAAAGGATGTGAAGTCTGAAACTCAAATGTATGATGTCATTTACTAATTTAACTCCTCAGTTCATCCCAGTGATTTGCCAGAAAACCAAAAATTTCATGAGGAACAGACCAAAATTTTGAGGCAAAAATCTGGGCATTCTGCGAAAATCTGGATAGTTGAGAGGTATGCATTACAGATGAGACTAACTAACATAACATTTCACTGTTTCAGAAAGATTTCAGTGTAGCAAAAGAATCATCATCATCATCATCAACACCCTTTTCCCCATTTTCTACATGATGTCAGGGTGCCATGTCATCTGTGACCGTCTCTCTCGATTCAATGCAACACCCCTACCTTCTTAGACAGTCATGCCTGACTGTCACAAGTGGCCTCTTACACAACCCAACCAGCTCTTTTCTGGATGCACTCTTTTCCTCTTGTATTCTTACAGTCTGTTTCAAATCTTCTTCTACTGATATCTTCTGCTTTCCTGCACATGTGCCTGAACCACCATAATCTGTTCTCTTTCACCTACTCTGCAATTGGAGCTACTTTGTCTTCTTGACGTTCTCATGTCTTCATCCGTCCTACAGTATGCTTCCTACCACTCATCTCAGGCAGTTCATCTCCATTACATTTAGCTTCCTCAATTGCACTGCAATGTACCTGTTGCACCACTGTTTTGTACATCTTACTTTTCAGCTTCGTTGGCATTTTCTGTCATACACTACCCTGACACTTTGTGCCAGTTGGCTGCAGCCCCTCTAATTCTAGTTTTGACCTCCTCAGTCTGACTTCTTCTCCTCAACCACCGAATGTTGTAGGGCATGGGCTGAGATTATGAATGGTGCCCTATCCTTTATTTGGACTCTGATTGGCATATCTGTCACTAATTGTGATGGCTGTGACAAAGGGAAATATTGCCAGCCCAGCTAGCTGGAATTTTGTAAATAATTATATGTCATTTGTGAATATTAATGTGATTTATATAGAAGTGCTACAGAAGGAGATACTGCCAACACAGCTATCTGGAATTTTGTAAATAATTATATGTCATTTGTGAAGATCGACATGATTCATATGCTGGTCTTACAAATGTATTAGAGCTGAGTGTTATATGTATATTAAACTGCTGGTACAGAAGTGTGTGTTTAACAGAGTTTGTACCGTACTGAGCCTGGATGTGTGATCACAGCATACCCTGTTGGATTAGAGCAGAAATGGATATAAACTAGAACATAGAGGGTTAACTTGCAAAATTTCAAAATAGTTGAAATGAAATTGTTTTATGATTGTGCTATAAAAGTTAGTTTCAATGCAGCAAGGAGAAATGTTGTCTAGAACTAGGGTGCCTTCTGCATTGTTTTGTGTTTTGTTTTATATCTTCCAGCAGTTGCAAAGATCTGAGAGATATGTATTTTTTCACAGGGAGATGCTAAAATGTTGGTAGTTTCTGACAATGGGGGTTTAGCTTGGAAGCTAAAGTCAGGTGACAAAAGTGATATCATCCAAGCTAACCCAGCAGTAATATGTGATATTAATTTAAGAACTCTCTGAGAGAGAGGGCATTTTGTATCTGTCTTTGACCTGGCAACAACATCTGCCAGAAGAGTCATTCACCACACTCTCCTTGCTATGAGTAAGTAAGTCTAGAGTACAGTAATTTCTTTTAGATTCAGTAAGAGATATAGTAAAGATTAGTTCAGATGTTTTCTTTATCTGAGACTAAACTACAATGTTGTTTTAAATATTTTCTGTGATTTTGAACTCTGATGTAACTGATTACTTGCTATTTTCTTGTTCTTTTATTATTTATTAATAAATATATTTAAACCAATCATTGTGGCTGATATTTGTGAGACATATTTAAGCTATTAGAGTACTTGCATATCTATTTGGTGACACTGTACAGGCCGCAACTAATAGCCTGGCACTTGGCCAAACTACCATTTGTATTAATAGTAACATTACACAGTAGGATTGGACACCCTTTGTTAAGGGCCTTAAAGTAACTGATAAAGAGTGGCTGGTAGCAGTCAGAACTACCTTATAGTCTGGGTAGAAGGGGGTATAGCTAGTTCACAGGCTCATAGGTTGGTACTAGGCTATCGGCCCTAGGGCCTATACAAGCCTAGCCATAACAATTCTCTGGCTATTTCTTCCCACAGTATTTACTTCCCTGGACCCCTGTCTAGCAGGGTGACTGACATGATCCCCAGGGTGAATTTTCTATCTCCCATCAAATCATCAAGGTTCCTTTTGAAGAGGGCCAAAGAGGCGCACTGTTTGACATGTATGGGCAGTCTATTCCAGAGTCTGGGGAGTCTCTGGGTAAGGAACCTATCCCTCCAGCATGTTTTGTTTATTGTGATGACAAGGTTTAGATCCATGGAGCATGTGTCTCTGAGGGATTGGGATTTCTTTAAGTGTAGCATGTCCAACAGCTCCTGGCTTCACATGGCCTTGTATGTCAAGCAGAGATTGCCTCTGAGTAGACGATATGCGACAGAGTATAGGTGGAGTATTTTTAGACAGTCAGCATAAGGCATCTGCTTTAGGCCTGTGATTCATTTAGTGAGGTATTTCTGCAGCCTTTCCAGTTGTTGCAGATGTCTTGAGAAGTACATACCAAACAAGGCATTGTATTCTATAATGGGTCTAATGAGGGATGAGTACAGTGGGACAATAACCTCCTTTTTTCTGGATGAAAAGCCCTTAGTGATGAGGTGTGCCACATAGAAGGATTTCCTGACTGTTGTGGCGATGTGGTTATTGAAGGTGAGACCACTGTCCACCTGTGTTCCTAAGTCTCTTATCACACTTTTGGTGTTTAGTGCACTGCCACCTATGTGATAATTCATGGGTACATGTTTTTTCCCAAAGGGGATAACTATACATTTCTTGGCCTTGAGCTTGAGCCCATGGCTCTGGGACCAAGCATCTGTTTCTGTAAGGCCCTTTTGTAGAATATCCACATCATTTGGGGATTCAATAATGGCTCCCAGTTTGCAGTCATCTGCAAACTTTGTTAGCCAGAGTCCCTTAGTGTTGGCCTGTACTTCAGAAAAGTAGATGCCAAACAAAATCAGTCCCAGGACTGAACCCTGAGGTACTCCACTTGTCACTTGTCAGGAGATGGATTTGGAGTCGGCTACTTTTACAGTGTGGGTTCTGTCAGTAAGCCAGTAGGTGACCCATCGAGTGACATAGGGATTAATGCCCAGCTTAGTAAGTTTATCTATGACTCCAGAGTGGGGCATGGTGTCAAAGGCCTTGGCAAGGTCCAGATAGGCTGTGTGGACCACATTACCCTTGTCCATGACTCTGGGGACTGATTCGAAGAAGTCAGTCAGGTTCAGGAGACAAGATTGGCTCTTCACGAACCCAAACTGTGTGGGGTCCAGTGTTTGAAGGTTGCCAATGTCTTTGTTTATAAGTTCCATGACAAGTGTGCCAGCCTTTCCCAGGTGTGTGTGTGTGTTTGTATATAAATCAAATCTCAAAGACTGTGTGTGTCAGCTACTTGGGCACGGACATAAAGCACTGGTTGGACAGAGAGTATACTGGATATCTTGGTTTGGCCACTCAGCTGAGATCTCAACCCTGTAGCTGTGCTAGTGGGGATTCTTATTGGGGATATGGAGAAAGAGGGATAAAACAGCCCCAGAATGACTGTGATCTCTGTGTGCTCTTAAGGGAAATTTCACTTTACTGTGTGTGTACATGTCATCCTCCCAGAGTGCACATACCCCACTGTTGCCAGTGGTGAGAATTGAGGCTCCTTGATTACTGGGCCACTGCAGGGGTGTCACATATTAATTGGTGGGCAGTGGTGGGATATCCACATCACATATTAGTTGGCTAGCAGTGGTGTAGATATTGAATTCCTGTGGCCTGTAAAAAGTGGTCACTAAGGTAGGTGAGCCACACAATGAACATTCAGAGTTTCATATCATAATTGTTTTATTTTCTTTTGTTAACTTAATTAGTCAGGGAGAGCAGCAATCATGTCAGCAGAAAAGTATGGCAAACTGACAAGGAGCCAGTTTGCTGTGATACGCCAGGCTAAAGAACTGGGCGTATGCCAACCTGACTAAAGCAGAAATGATTGCAGCTTTAGTCACAGCTGCATCACAGAATAGCAATCAGGAGTACAATCAGACTGGCTTTGGGAATGTACAACTCTCAGAAAATGAACAGTTCAACCTTTCTGCAGAGGATTATCTGGAGTTAAAGAGACTTGAACTAGAAGCCAAGCATTTGGAAATAGAAGCAGCAGAGAGACTGAGACATGTGGAGGATGAGGAAAATGAGAAACTTCAACATCTGGAAGCTGAGGAGAATGAAGGGCAACATGAGAAAGAGATGCTGACTCTTTGCAAGGGGGATTTCTTCCACAATTTACAGAAGGGGATAATTTTGATAGTTTCATTCATATGTTTGAAAGGGTATGTAAATAGTATAATGATGACTAAGGGGTCTGGGTAAGGTTCCTGACCCCCTTACTCGATGGTAAAGCTGTAACTGCTTTTTCTAAATTGTCTGATACTGATTGCTTAAGTTATAATACTGCAAAAGATTGTCTGTTAGAATGTTTTAAGTTAACACCTGAAGCTTATATGAAAAGGTTTTGTGAGCATAGACGCATGCTAAGTTAAAAGTGTGTGTGTGACTATATTGCTGAACTAAGAACTTATTTTCATAGGCGCGTGAGTGGATGTCAGGTCACCACTTTTGAAGGGCTGACAGATGTTTTGGTGAGGGAACAAGCTTTTAGCATTTTGCCTGAGGACATGAAAATCTTGTTAGCAGATAGACAATACATTACTGCAGATGAGTTGGGGAAGAAGGGAGACGTATATTTAGCTAGCAGGGCATCAGTGCATAGGAAAGGGATACTAAGTGCTGTTCATGGGTCTAAGGGAACCCATGGTGGGCAGCCTAAACCACCCCCAACAGAGTCCGCCATTAGCAGGGGATGACACTAGTCCAGGTACACATCCAGGACCAGGGGTTATATGTTTTAAATTCAACCAGTAGGGGGCATGTAAATATAGATGTCCATGGAGGCAAGGTGGGGAACAAAATGTGGGAGTGCCAGTAAGTGGGAATGACAGAATGCCAGCAGTAAGTTGTCTCGAGACAACAAGGGTACCAATCTACCACAAGAGGTTATATTCTATCTTAGTAAATGGGAAAGAGTCTATTGCTAAGAGAGACACAGTCTCTGACCTAACCATTGTGAAGTCTGCAATGGTTAAAGAGGAGCACTACTTGCTTGGGCAGTCTACTCCAGTCAGAGATTTAGGAGTGAAACCATTCCAAATATCTTTGGCTAGGGTTCACTTTGACTGGGAGGGTGAGAAAAAAAGCCAGCAAGTAGGTGTTTTTGAGATATCCTTTCAGATGTCCTGATAAGGAATGATTTTGCAAAAGCCGTACTTTGTATGCATGTAATTACCCACAGTCGGCTTGTAGACAATCATGTGGGTCTGGTAGCCTGGGGGAGACCCAGACAGACTGCACATTTGCAACCAGGACTGGTGAGGTGGTTACTTCATGGAGGGACCTACCCTGTAGCAGAGATATGTCAGGTGAGCCACAGCTGCTTGTGGGTACTGATGTTTCCTTGGACAGAGTAACTGCAAGGGCAGAGGTGAGTAGTAGAACCCAGGCTGACAGTGAGACACCACTGTCTGAGAATACCAGAATTCCTGTGGAAGGGGAGCTGGGAAGGGTTATAAAGAGAGAGTTGAGACAGGCTCATCTCTCAGACCCTACATTACAAGGCCTGAGGGAGGTAGCTAGTGAGGAACATGATTCTCAAGGGAAGGGAGAATCTGTAGACTGGGACAAAGGTTTAGTGTATAGAGAGTGGATCCCTGAGGGTGGGCTAGAGGATGAGAGAATACAGCAGTTGGTAGTGCCCAGAGTCTACAGTCTGGCACTTCTAGCCATAGCCCATGATATTCCCAGGGCATATGGGCATAAAGCATACCAAGGTGTGTATTATGCAGCACTTTTATTGGCCTGGGATATCCAGAGATGTAACAGGGTACTGCAGAACCTGTGAGCAGTGTCAAAAGGTAGGAAAGGCAGGAGACATGGTGAAAGCTCCTTTGATGCCTTTGCCTATGATTGAGGAGCCATTTCAGAGGGAATCTATAGATTTTGTGGGCCTTTGAGCACCCCATGTTCCACAGGGAAAAGTATATCCTAGTGGTAGTAGATTATGTGACCAGATACCCTGAGGCAGTGTCTCTGTCCTCCACTGAGGCAGAAAAGGTGGCAAATGCTTTGTTAGAGATTTTTAGCAGGGTAGGCTTTACAAAAGAAATACTGACTGACACTGGTGCCAATTTTATGTCAGACCTGCTGGCTTGTCTGTGGAAGCACATTGGGGTGAAGCACCTAAAGACCACCCCTTACCATCCTCAGAGTAATTGTCTTGTGGAGAGATTAAACTCTACATTAAAGACCATGCTACGGGCATTTGCAGACCAGTTTAAGACAGAGTGGGACAAATATTTTCCCCATCTGTTGTTTGCTTACAGGGAGATGCCCCAGAAATCCACAAATGTTTCACCCTTCGAGTTGCTGTATGGGCATAGGGTGAGAGGACCACTAGATTTGATTCAAGATGAGTGAGAGGGTGGGTGAGAATTCCACAAGGAGTCTTTTGTGGTATATGTCCTAAACTTTAGGACAAGGCTCAGGGAGCTCATGGGTTTAGCCCTGGAGAACCTGGCAGAATCCCAAAAGCAGAAAAAGGTCTGGTATAACAGGAATACTTGAGCTAGAGAGTATGCTGTGGGGCAGCAGGTAATGGTTCTCATTCTATCAGACGCAACAAGCTGCAGGCAGATTGGGAGGCACCCTAAAAGGTGGTAAGGGAGGTCAGTGATATTAACTACATGATAGAACTGATAGGCAGAGGCAGGGGCACAAGCTGTACCATGTTAACGTGATGAAACCTTACCACAATAGGGAGGCCCTGGTGCTAAGTACTTGCAGTACAAGGCAGAAGGAGTCTGAGTGGGATTTATAGCTACAGGGAGCAAGCCAGCCAAATCCCAAATTACTATGGTGGAGTCTAGAGCTGCAGGTATGTGATGGGACAGTGCACCACTGTACTGGTGTCAGCAATGCCAAGGCAGCTGGGATCTCAAGACAGGGAATGGGGTAATGTATTACCAGATAGGCTCACACTCGCAAGCAACATTTTTCAAGGGTCACTTGAAAAGCTAGCTTGAGGTTTTTGGGGTGGAAGAAGTCTGCCAAAGGGAAATACTGCCAGCCCAGCTAGCTGGAATTTTATAAATATTTATATGTCATTTGTGAATATTAATATGATTTATATAGAAGTGTGACAGAAGAAGATACTACCAGCACAGCTATCTGGAATTTTGTAAATAATCATATGTCATTTGTGAATATCAACATGATTCATATGCTTGTCTTACAAATTTATTAGAACTGTATGTTATGTGTATATTAAACTGTTGGTACAGAAGTGTGTGTTGAGCAGGGTTTGTACAGTGCTGAGCCTGGATGTCTGACCACAGCATGCCCTGCTGGATTAGAGCGGAAATGTATATAAACTAGTGTACATGTGTAAATGTATATGTTTTAACAGTGGGGACTAGAACTTAGAGGGTTAACTTGCAAAACTTCATAAAAATAGTTGAAATTAAATTGTTTTATGATTGTGCTATACAGGTTAGTTTCAATGCAGCAAGGAGACAGGATGTCCAGAACTTGAGTGCCTTCTGCATTGTTTTGCAACTTTATTATTGTTTTATGTCTTCCAGCAGTTACAAAGATCTGAGAGATATGTATTTTTACAGGGATATGCTGGTAGTTTCTGACACTGGGGGTTTAACTTGGGAACTAAAGTCAGGTGACAAAAAGTGATGTCATCCAAGCTAACCCAGCAGTGATATTTGATATTAATTGAAGAACTCTCTGAGAGAGAGAGTGAGAGAGAGAGAGGGCATTTTGTATCTGCCTTTGACATGACAACAACATCAGCTAGAAGATTCATTCACCACACTTGCCTTGCTATGAGTAAGTCTAGAGTACAGTAATTTCTTTTAAGTTCAGTAAGGAATATAGTAAAGATTAGTTTAGATGTTTTCTTTATTTATTTGAGACTGTCCTACAATGTTGTTTTAAATATTTTCTGTGATTTTGAACTCAGATGTAACTGATTACTTACTATTTTCTTGTTCTTTTATTATTTATTATTAAATATATTTAAACCTATCATTGTGTCTGATATTTGTGAGACTTATTCAAGCTATTAGAGTATTTGTATATCTATTTGGTGACACTGTACAGGCCACTCCTAATAGCCTGGTGCTTGGTGAAACTACAATTTGGATTAATAGTAACATTACATAGTAAGATTAGACACCCTTTGTTAAGGGCCTTAAAGTAGCTGATGAAGAGTTGCTGGTGGCAATCAGAACTACCTTATAGTCTGGGCAGAAGGGAGCATAGCTAGTAAACCTGTGCCAGCCTTTCCCAGTTGTGTGTGTATTTGTATATAAATCAAATCTCAACGAGTATGTGTGTCAGCTACTTGGGCAGGGACATGAAGCATTGGTTGAAGAGAGAGGATACTGGAGATCTTGGTCTGACCACTCAGCTGAGATCTCGGCCCTATAGCTGTGCCAGTGGTGAGTCTTATTGGGGACTGGAGAAAGATGGACAAACCAGACCCAGACTGACTGTGATCTTTGTATGCTCTTAAGGGAAATTGCACTTTACTGTGTGTGTACTTGTCATCCTCCTATTGTGTACATTCTCCACTGTTGCCAGTGGTGAGGATTGAGGCTTCTTGATTATTGGGCCAGTAAAGGGGCATCACAATGGCATCCCTCACTGTCTTCAGAAGCCACTCCATCATCACATTTACCACACAATTTCTAGTCGCCTGAGTAATAGACACTAGGTGACAAGCCAAGTAGCTTTTCTGCACCATGCTTCCATGTTGTCTCCTGGATACAGAGGATGTCCAGCTTCCTATTTACTATTAAGTCATCCACTTCCAAGCTGTATCTGCCAGGGAACCTATAAAGAGTACAGCAATCCTTAGTTCATGTTTGGCAGGTTGATTGGTTTAACATCCAACTTTTGCTCAACAGAGCTATCCCAAGTAAGTCAAACTGGGCAACTGGACACCAGCCAGCTAGCAGGTTATTGACCAGGGCTGCTGGACTTTAGAATAGGCACATACTGGCCAACAGGTGCACATAAACTACTCCTGCCATTAACATGGGTCTTTGGCAGAGGTCGTCATAGGCCGGTCAGTCAACCAGCTTATCACCAGCAAGTACCCATGCCTATTTGGTGACATTACTCAATGCAACTAAATCACCTAGAGCCAGCTTTTACACTGTCAAGTGGCTATCTCTGACACAGCAAGCAGTCTGTGATTCATGTCCTCCTAGCTGCAGCATACTGTACACCAAAGTTGATACCCCAAGCAGTTAGTCTATATAACTGTTTCCTTTATAGGCACTATCTAGATTCCGTGCTGCTGCCAAAACTTTATTCTTGGGTGGGTTTGATGTGGAAACAGCATGTTTTCTGAGAGGTGAGGGAAACACCAAAGAGACACATAGATGGCATTCAAACTCCATACAGGCATTGGTTGGAAGTGAAGATCAAACTTTGTACCTTGTGCATGGGAGGTGAAGCCCTTAACCATTATGCTAACTAGAAGAAAAAGAAAAACAATAGAGTGGAAGTAACACAGTAAAATAGGCACTGGATGCTGAGAGGAACACATATGGATGAAACCCAGCATATAATTTAGTATTAGAGAAAGAACCATATCACACTTCTTATTGAGAAAAGTGGAGATAAAAGAGTAGCTATAAACACATTACAGACATGTGGACCAATGTGCTTTGTCAGCCTGAAAACAACCCTCTATACTGCACAATTTATATTATTCTGATATTGTAATTATTTCACGACTTCAAGTTCTGTGAAGTGAATTAGGCTTATGTGATTCAGTCATATTAGTGCAAGTTTTAAGAATACTTAAGATGTAGCAGTTATATTTCGTAACCCTATGATAACTTGACTTCCAAATCACCAAGAAACCAGAGCACTGAATAAAAATGCCTGAAATACCAGAAGGATAACATTTCCAAGTGTAAGTATTTTTTTATGGATAGGGTTGTTATCCCTATTGTGGGCATCCCCCCAACAAATTTATATATATCAGCTCCAGAGTTGTGCAAGTAGAAAGAAGGGCTAAATCTCCCTGTTGCACACTTAGAATATGTACCATCGGTAATTTACTGTGGAAAGTAGAAGTTGGGATTCTCTTCCTTGGCATGTTGTGATTTTGGCACTTAACATACAAGGAAGTTGATCTTGGCTACCTATAGATATAACCTCATATTCTGAGTGTTTTAAGATTAGCCCAATTGCTTGTAATAAAATGCATATTTCTATTTATATCACTACATCAGAAAACTAGCAGTTATAAATTCATACCATGAACGACATTGTCATTCAGAACTTAATGACCATTCCAATTTTGAACAAACATGATTAGACACTGTACACCTTTTGTAACATCCAATTTGAGTTAGAGTCACAGAATATTTTCCTCAACTGTCAGCATAAAGTCTATCATTTTTCTTCCTGTTGACATGTGCTTATAAATGAACTCTTAACATCTGATACATTTCAAACAAATACTGGTTAACATTGGAAGATGAAGTAGAGAGAGTGATGTACTTATAAATAATTTCTTTTTTAGGATGTTTATATCAGGAAAAGTAGGGAAAGAGACAGAATCACTCAAAAATTTTCTGGCAATTTTCTGTGCATTGACAGATTTTGAGAAACGTGCATTCCATATTATACAGCCATAAGAGTTATTACTATTTGATGACACGTCTTTATTTCAATGCTTAGACCATTTAGCAACTCACACCATAACTGTTCAACTAATTAAATAAAAAAGTAGTAAATGCAATATTTTCCTATTCAGTGCAGTAAAGTTTTAATGTGTTTTCACCAATTTGGTTGCTGTCCTTAATATTTTATAACCTTAGTGAATTCTTTCACCAATTTTGTTACTGTCCTTAATATTTTATAACCTTAGTGAATTCAAAATTTTTAATGAATATGCTGAGATATGTTAGCATTGCTGAACTTGGTAAACCTTTAGACTTCTGGGTGATAAAATAATTCAATGTCGGATGTTAGCCCTTCACATAAAGATAAAATGCTAATGTGAAGATATAAATCCCTGTGTTTCATATCTATAAAAATATGCTACATTATGTAAGACAAATTATATCTTAAACATTTCTGCTCATAATTGAGCTTAAATATAATACCAGTGATAATGCATTGAAATGGCCAGATCATACAAAACAAGTGGCGTATGGAAACACAAACACTTACAAATTGGATTTTGATACACTGGACAACAGAAAAAACAGTGGCATAATGTGAAATCAGCATAAATGTGAAATATAGTGTTATTTTAATAAAATTCAGTTTATATACACTACATCTTCACAGAAAATAGATAAAAAATCCATTGGTTATTGAACCCCACAAAATATGATGAATATGTGTCAAATGAATACAAATAGAGTTTCTTGCTATGGCGTGTGTCTTTGCAACATAAGTTATAGTGTAGACATGTGATAGTGTATATGCAGCTCTGGAAAAAATTAAATGTAATTGAAAAACTTCACACAATATTGCTTCGAGGAACGACTATGCTGTGATTATGATGGAAACATTCACCTTTGCATGCATCACTATTCAGTGTAAATGATAGGATCAAATCTATAGAAAATGTATTGATCAACTTCTGTTTCATTTATTGACAATATGTTATTCTTACAATGACATTCCATGGCATAAAATGGGCTATCAAACACACACACAGCCTGATAAAACAGTGAAAATTGTGTAATACTCAGTATGCAGAGATTCTGGGTGATAGACCGAGATAACAGATCTCAAGTAAAACATGTTTGGCCCAATACCTTGTAGCTTATAACTAACCAATGAATGTCTTCAATAATTAGATATAATTGTTAAATCCAAACTGAAAAAAAAAAGTTGTCGAGTGGACTATCTTTTTGTATGAAACTCATTACAAATATTTTCACAAAAACAAATTGTCTGTAGTATTTGAAATAAGAAAATGTCATACTGTAAATTCTTTCTGAGATAGTTTGAAGCTTTCTGTTTTAGTACAACTTTTCTTTGGCAAGGTGATTATAACTGGATGCATTGTTCTCTTTATAAATGATTACTTAACCAAACAATGAATGCTCAAAAGAGAGGCCAAAAAAAGATTGATCTTTAAAAGTTTGAATCACAAAATAGTGAAAAAACAAAACACTATTTTGAAATGGATTTCGCTATACTAGTTTAACATTCTCCAAGTTTAGCATATTCTGTAAAGGTTTGTTTGAGGCAAGCTTAATTGTTATACTTATGTCTACCTAAGGAGTCATCCTTACAGAATTTTTCATTACATAATCTTTCATATCATTTGTATGGGGTATTATTACAAACTAGCTAAATAACACTACATTTGGCACAATGAATGCCAAATTATTCCTAAAATCACTCAACAAATGTGTCAAGATAGTTGCAATGATATGTCAACCTTAAAGTAAACAGATGCGGCTCTTTAGTATTTTATGAAGTCTGGGTTACATGCAGAGCTTCTGTATCAACTATTATATATTTAATGACATCTAATGGAGAAAGTTCAGTAAACCTCATCAAGGTGTTCTAATGTCTGTGCCTTACCTCTTTAGCTTAAAATGTGTAAAGTAAGAAGCTACATGTTCACAGTCATGGTTAAAAGATGACCGGCATTTTTAAAGTATAATTAACAGATTTTTTTCTATAATTCCATTACAAGAACTTTATTCTAAGAATTGAGCATAAAGCCTTACAATAGTTTAAATAAAACTAAAATGTTTTTCGATCATTGCTGTATGCGATACATACATTATACGTATAGACATATAAGTGAGCATTTGTGTTTCGTTCATTTCAGTAAATTGCTATGGTGTGTTTTGTTATTACTCCCTCTAGATCTGACAGCAGTAGCTGAGTGCAGCTTAATGTATAATTTACTAGTACAATGAGATGCCCATGGTCATTCATTAGTTGTCACTTGCCACTTGGCTACTTGGCTCTGCACTGGTCCTAAATTCCACTGCCCTGCTGATCCTGGACAACTGCATTTCCAAAGGTCTCACAAAGAAAACCAGTGTGTAGCTTCTGTGCTGTACAAGGTGGATTATTGTTCAACTGGCAATTGGTATTCTTGAATATTGCTATCTGCAGGCCAAAGACAAGCAGTAAAAAAAAACTCTCAGTTCATAGGTTCACAGGTGTGTACTAGGCTAATGGCCCTGGGACCTTTACAACTCTAGCCTTAGGATTACCCTGGCATCATGCCACCTGACCTTAGTTCCCAGTGCCTCTGTCGAGAAGAGCCACTGGAGTTATCTCCAGAGTGAATTTTCTGTTTCCCATCCACTCATCAAGATTTCTCTTGAAGAGGGTCAGTGAGGTGCTCTGCTTGACATGTATGGAAGTCTATTCCATAGCATGGGCAGTCTCTGGGTTATGAACCTGTCCCTTGAGTAGGTTCTGTTGATTGTGGTAATTTGGTTGAGGTCTCTGAAGCATGTGGTGTGGAGGGATTTGGATTTCTTTAGATGCAGCATTTCTAACATAGCATGGGTAAGACATGGCTTTGTAAGTCAAGCAGAGATCACCTCTAATTAGGCAATATGAGACAGAGAATAGTTGGAGTTTTATGAGTCTGTCCATATAGGACAAGTGTTTAAGGCCTAGGATCCTCTCTGCGAGGTACTTTTGAGGCCTCTCCAGTTGTTGCAGGTGTCTAGTGAGGTACATGCCAAATGGGGCATTGTGCTTGATGATTGGCCTAATGAGGGAAGAGTAGATGGAGACAATGACCTCTTTCTTCCTGGATGCAAAAGCTTTAGTAATGAGATGTGCCACATAGAAGGACTTTCTGACCACAGTGGCAATGTGGTGATCAAAAGAGAGGTTGCTGTCAACCTGTGCTCCCAGACCTCTTATAATGCCTTCTGTGTTCAGTGTGGTAATTCATGGGAACCAGTTTTTTCCCAAAGGGGATAACGACACAATTTTTGGCATTGAGCTTAAGGCCATAGTTCTGACACTAGTCGGTCTCAGTGAGGCCATTCTGTAGGATGTCAACATCACTTGGGCAGTTAATAATAGCTCTCAACTTGTAATCATCTACGAACTTTGTCAGCCAGAGTCCCTTCATGTTGGCCTGGACTTCAGAGAAGTAGATAGCAAACAGGAGAAGACCCAGGACCAAACCCTGTGGGACTCCACTCGTGACTAGTTGGCAGTCTGACTTGGAGTCAGCTACTTTCACCACTGTGGGTTGTATCTGTGAGCCAGTTTGCAACCCACCTAGTGATATAGGGGTTGATGCCTAGCTTAGTGAATTTTTCTATGCTTTCTGAGTGGGGAATGGTATCAAATGCCAGATTAAGGTAGGCTGTATGATCCATCTTGCCTTCATCCACAGCTCTGGTGACTGACTCAAAGAAGTCGACCAAGTTGAGCAGGCATGATCTACCCTTCACAGAAACAAACTGTGTGGGATCCAAAGTTTGGAGATTCCCTATATCCTTGTTAATTAGTTTCATGATGATGCATTCCATAGCTTTGCATATCAGACTCATCAGGCTAATGGGGCAATAGTTCCCAGGGTCTGTAGCCGCTCCTCCTTTGTGGAGAAGGATGACTGTAGCAGTCCACCATTCAGTAGGGTCAAAGCCTGAGGTGAGGCTGTGATTGAACAGGGCACACAGGTGAGGTGCCAGTTCACTCTATAGTTCATGTAAATCACAGCTAGGGATATTGTCAGGTCCCATAGAAGCTGTATTCTTGGATGCTGTTTTAACCTGTGCAGCAGTAATACTGTGTGCCTGGCAATCTACTGGCATTGTGATTGGTCTTTTGGGGGGTGGAGGGGTAAAGATGGCACTGAATCTGTCGGCCAGTATATTGGCAATATCTGTTGGCTCAGTATAGGAGGTACCATTGTGCAGTAGCTCAGAGCAAATCTGAGTATTACCATGGAGATTCTTTACATAACTATGGAAGGCCTTGTGGTTGTCTTTACTATCTGCTACAATTCTGTTTTTGTACCTATCTTTAGAGGATTTGATGAGGGATATAAACTTTTTGTTGAGGTTGATAAGGGAGATTTTCCAGTCTTGGGACTTCACCTTATTCCACATCATTTTCCTTCTTCTGTTGTAAAGTTTGTTTATGGCAGGGGACCACGAGATTGGCTTCATTTTTTTGGAGGAGAGCATCTTGGTTCTATTCGGTATGGCAAGATCCATGCATTTGTGTATGTGTTCATACAGTGCATTGGTGTATGATTAGGCAGTCATGTAACTATTCTCCATTTGCATGGGTGTCGTGAAGTTAGCCACCTCTGTTTTTAGGAGCCCAAAGTTAGCTTTGGAAAAGTTTTTCATGGTGGTTACCTTTGCGGGGGGTGGGGGGGGGGGCTGGGAGGGATGTGGATTTCCAAGGCGATTAGTTTGTGGTCAGATCTAACCCAAAGGAGCTGACTACTGGTGTAGAGCAACGGTTGCCTATGTTAGTAATGACCAGATCAAGGATGTTGTTACCGCTAGTGGGGGTAAAAATGAGCTGGTCCTGGGCATTAGAATTAATGAACTCCAGGGAACGCTGGACAAGTGTATTGGTACATGAGTAGTTTTCTCAGTTAATGGAGAGGTAATTGAAGTCACCTAGTATGAGAGTGTTAGGTTGGACCCTGATATTCTCCAAGGTGCTTAGGAACATGGAGTGTGAGCTTTGGGACATGGTTGGGGACCTATAGCAGGCTACAACCTGAATCGCTGTCTTACCCAGTGTTAACTGCACCTGAATTATCTCTGATCCATTATGTTGGGCTACCAGTCTGAAGGTGTGCGCATCCTTTATGAATATGGAAACACCACCATCTTTGGAGCTTCAGTACAAGTTCTGGGGCTGAAAGGTGTGGAAAGAGTTATAGCCTGGTAGTGTAGGGTGCTTTTTGCTGCCTTGAACCAGGTCTCTGTTACAGAGCAAATGTCAATGTTCTCTATTTTAAGGTGTGCTTCGGGTGAGTGCATTTTGAGCTTTAGACTTCTAGCATTGAGCAGCATGACCCTCAGATTGCATTTGTTTGTAGCTGTTATGCCAGTAATTTGGTCGTTGGTACACCACCTAAAAAAAGCATTATAGGGGTGGAAAGATCCTTGGCCAGTATCCAGAAGCCCAGGGGTGACAGATACAGGCAATCTCTGACAAAGAACCGAGGACTGTCAGTCATGTCATCCCAGGCAGACAGATACTGGATCCCCTTAGAGTGACACCAGAAACTTAGCCAATTGTTGAAATCAATAATTTTCTGCTTGTACTGTGGTATCATTCTGGGTGATGGTAGGATGCTGCTCAGGACTAGCGTCATACCTGCCTGGGCTACATAATCCAAGAGCTCCTCCATGTCTCCTTTCATGTAGTTCAGGGAGGTAGGTCTCAGGTCATTCACACCCACATGTACAATGACTGAGTCATATTTGTACCTGTTGTTGAGGGACCTGAGTGCATACATTATATGGCGGATCCTGGCATCTGACAGGCAGCTGACTGTTACTTTCTCCTTATTCAACCTAGTGTGTGAGACATCAGTGTGCCTCAGTTAAAAGAGAGCTCTGCATTACTACCAAAAAACAGGTTGTAGCTCTTTAATACTGCTCTGATTATTCAGTAAGCCAAAGACCAAAAAGAAGGAATTAAGGAATAGATACAGGCCCCGTATCAAAAACAAAACCTCACTGCACTCCTCCTGTGACTACACTGATAAGTTAAAAACTCTCCTGAAGCTCCATTTAATATACAGGCCCAGTGGATCTAGCATAAGAGACTAGCATATCTTAAGTCCACACAATAAGTATATTAAACAGGAATAGTGTGTGCCACGTAGTGTGTGTTTTATCAGCATATGGTGCTGGTGCCAGAGACATGCATTTATACAAGTAGAAGACTGTAAAGCAATGATCTCACTGACTTAAATGTCTGTGTAACACTTTAAAGAGTTCAGAGATCTTTTTTTTGTCAGTTTAATGAGACTGCTAGCAGCTACATCTGGAATGAAGTTTTCGGAGTAAAACAAAGTAATTGGGGTAATGCAGGATACTTAAGTGATACAATCTTTTCCCCCTCTTCTTTAGTTCTATTGGTTGTAAGGTGGAGCTCGCAGGTTCAAGTGGGAGTGAAGACAATGGATTTGTTTCCTCCTCTGTCAGTTCTTCGAATGGGTCCCCATTTTCTTGTCAGACATATTCAGCATGTTGAGCCTTGAGCCCTATTGCTAGTTGTAGGTCTGTAGACTGTAGTACTTTTCCTGCTATATTGATTTGAGTGCGCTCAGCCAAGTTTCCTTTCATTGTCAGAAATATCTTCCTTCTCAGCATGTCCTTTCTTAGATGAAATATCGTCTTTGGGGTTCTGAAATAATTCATGAACTTTACAATTTTAAGTCAGTTTCCGGTATTTAAACCTTGTGGTAGACAACACTAAAAGAATTAGTAGCTGAAGCACATTCTTTTCACTGCAGTTGTATGGTTTCTCTTTGATTTTGTATCACATTAAGTCCTGTTCAGTATATACTGAGTATACCCATATAGCCCTTACCAGAACACTAATTTTATTTACTGAGTATACCCATATAGCCCTTACTTGTGCACTCATTAATAGCAGTCCATTTCTTTAATAAAATGCAACTGTTCCCTTTAGCTGAGAGCATCTTAGTCAAACGTTTTGTAATAATGCACATATTAAGGCAGATGTTAAAAATATATCTTGGCACATTGTTGCTTTATAATGGAGTAGTTTATCTTCAAAACTGTTGAGCACATTATGAACATTTTCCAATTGCTAAAGGGTCACTTAAAAACATCAAGAAGGATGACGGGTTATCTTCTGCAAGGTGTTGGGTTAGACAACACCTTTCTCCTAGAATCTGGCAAACCTAAACTTTTGTTGAAAAATAGCAAACTACTAGGAAATTCGGAACCGGTAATATTGCAGCCCACTGATCTTTTCAATCCTGTTTCCTTAAGATCGTCATATTTCCTTAATATCCAGGAATTTAATGGTCTCAGTGACATCTTATATTTGAAGCATTTTCTTAAAGCCAAATCTCTTTGGTACTGAACTGTATGACAGATACCTCATTTTCTCTTTACAGTAGAATTACTGCTTACTTGATTTGTGAATGATTGCATGCACATTTAGTTGGATAGCTATTACAATTCAATTGAATTATGTGATGATAAATGTCTGCTTATATTTCAATGAAATAATTGATTTGAATTGCATGAAGATGTTTGTTAAATGTTTTAAACACAATGCTCTAGCCTTGGTTATTGAGCTTTTTCAATAAATTTAATAGTGTTGCACTTTGAGTGGACTTATATTCTTTATTATACTAGATCAGCTTCATATCATAAATTGCCCTGTTGATTGCTTCCATTGATTGTTCTTAGAGTTCTTACTAGTCACAATCATCACAGTCATTTGTGGAACTGACTTGGACCTTGGATCTCTGAAAATCATCCCTCCCAGCCCCTCTCAGCTTCTAATATATAATAATCTTGGGGTGGCAGCATTTGGCAGCACTGATAACGTTTTTTTTATTTCCATAATGATTTTTAGAATGCCACAAAACATCAGCTGTGCTTGTTAAAATGAGGGAAAGTGTTGTCTAACTTTGTTCCTGATAGATGGAGTTGCTTGACTTATCCTTCTCATTGTATATTTACTTTTACCCCTTTTCAATTGGAAACATGCTTGTGATACAGAAAACACAGATATTAATGCAAATGATTAGCTTGTTTTATAAAATGTTACAATGGGTGATTTATATTTGTATGAGTCCCTGAATATGGGCATTAGTCCAAAATGTTTAATTATTTCCAAGATGCCCAAAGATAAAGGAAACAGTTGTGAGTTATTAAAAAAGAAAACACCTACCAATAAGAACAGGAACAAGTACTACATGGGATTATTCGTTATAAATCATGAAGGGGACTTGACATTTTACAAAATGCCCAAGTAGCCATACAACTGCATTTAAGAGAATTTACTTTGGCTGATGATTCTTTAAGGCATACCTTTGACAAAAAAGTAATTAAAAATTAAAGTTTACAATCATTTGTCATCACCCCATTCGGGTTTCTAAAAGGCAGATCATGTTTCCTAAACCTGATAGACTTCTTTGAAGCAGTCACCAAAGCCATAGACAAGGGTAAGGTGGTTCACACAGCCTATCTAGATCTTACCAAGGCTTTTGACACCATCCCCCACTTAGGAATTATAAACTCACTAAACTAGGTATAAATCCCTATGTCACAAGATGGGTTGCCAACTGGCTCACTGACAGAACCCACACTGTGAAAGTAGCAGACTCCAAATCCGACTTCAGACCAGTGAAAAGTGGAGTACCACAGGGTTCAGTCCTGGGTTCTCTCCTGTTTGATATCTACTTTTCTGAAGTACAGGCTAACACAGAAGGTCTTTGGCTGATGAAGTTCGCAGATGACTGCAAACTAGGAGCCATAATCAAAACTCCTAATGATGTGGACATCCTACAAAAGGGCCTCATGGAGAGAGATGCCCATGGCCTCAAGCTCAATGCCACAAAGTGCTTTGTCATCCCCTTTGGTAAAAACTCTGTACGCATGAGCTACCACATAGGTGGTAGTCTACTTAACACCGTAAGTGTGATAAGAGACCTTGGGACACAGGTGGACAATAGTCTCTCCTTTGATAATCACATTGCCACAGTAGTCAGGAAATCCTTCTACATGGCACACCTCATCACAAAAGGTTTCTCATCCAGGAAAAAAGAGGACATTGTTCCCCTCTACTCATCACTTATTGGACCCATTATAGAGTACAATGCCCCTTTTGGTATGTAATGCACAAGAAATCTACAACAACTGGAAAGGCTGCAGAAATACCTCACAAAGAGGATTACCAGCCTCAAACAGATGCCCTACGCAGACCATCTCAAAAAACTCCAGCTTTACTCCATTGCATATCGCCTACTCAGAGGTGATCTCTGCCTAACATACAAAGCTGTGTCAAACCCAGAGCTGTTGGACTTGCTCCACTTAAAGAAATCCCAATCCCTCCAAGCTACATGCTATAGGGACCTAAACCTTGTCACTGCAATAAACAGAACATGCTGGAGGGATAGATTCCTGTCCCAGAGACTTCCCATACTCTGGAACAAAGTTGTTGTTGTTGTTGTTGTCTTTTGGCTTTTCCCAGTTAGGGGTCACCACAGCAGAACTCCAGTCCACTAATGATTGGCAGTAGAGGGGAGGACATGAAAACTCCACACAGAAGGCATTCCCCGCACTCCAGATGAGAATCGAATGGGAGAAACTCTTGCTGTGAGGCAACAACGCTGCCGCTGCACCACCGCGGTATCTCTATACTCTGGAACAAAGTACCTATCTATATCAAACAAAGCTCCTCATTAGCACTCGTCAAGAAAAATCTTGATGATTGGATGGGAAATAGGAAATTCACCACAGGGATCACCTTTATGGCTCTGCTCGACAGGAGCACAGAAAAATATTTTTTTTGGGTGGTGAAAGCCAGGGTGCCTTTTTGGCTAGGCTTATATAGGCCTTAGGGCCAATAGCCTAGTACCTACCTATGAACCTATGAACTAAATCCCCAATGAGAGTGGATGGGGAATATAAGTGACCATGAATTTAGTTCCTGATGAGTGGAGGTGGGGGCTGGATGTTTCCATAGATTTAAGTTCTTGATAACTGATTGTTAGGGGATAATGTTCATCGTGGATTTATTTCCTCATGGGAGTGAGGTGACAGTGGTTTTGGATTTAGCTGCTGATGAATGGGGCAGATGATAAATATGACCATGGATTTAAGTTTGGAAGAATGGTTATGGGGAGTTGAATGTAAATATGGATTGAGTTTCCGATGAGTGAAGGCACAGGGATGAATGAACCATATATTTAATTTGTGATGACTGGTGGGAGGGTTGATGAATGCAACCATGGACTTAGTCACCAAGAAAAGTGGGTGGGGAATGTCAGTGACCATGGACTCAGTCACCAAGAAGAATGGGGGGAGAATGTCAATGACCATGGACTCAGTCGCTGAAGAGAGTGGGTGGGGAATGTCAGTGCCATGGACTCAGTTGCCAAGGAGAGTGCGTGGGGAATGTCAGTGACCATGGACTCAGTCGCCAAGGGGAGTGGGTGGGGAATGTCAGTGACCATGGATTCAGTCACTGAGAAGAGTGGGTGGGGAATGTTAGTGACCATGGACTCAGTCTCTGAGGAGAGTGGGTGGAGAATGTCAGTGACCATGGGTTTAGTTCCTGATGGATGATGGTAAGAGATGTGAATGTGACTGGGAAATTCATCCCGGGGATCATGTCAGTCGCCTTGCTAGACAGGGGTCCAGGGAAGTAAATATTGTGGGAAGAAATAGCCAGGGAATTGTTATGGCTAGGCTTGTATAAGCCCTAGGGTCGATAGCTTAGTACCAACCTATGAACCTATGAACCATAATAAAGTATATGTTGCAACAAATGAGACTACTTTAGCCAGTCACAAAGAGTTTGGACTGAAGTAATTAAGTGCCACACCCATATTTAAGTGGTTTAAAATCACATGACAAACAGTTAATGTTTTAACCCTTTACATTTCATATGCATTACAAAATCTTCACGATTATTTAGACCAGGGGGGTAGCAAGTATTTAATCTTACTTGCCAACTATACTCTAACCAACCCACCTCCTCTTCAGAGTTTAATAACAACTCCACATTTTTTAGCACATCAATCACCTAAAACTTAAAATCTATTTTCCATGACCCATATTTGTAATGTCTGGCTAAAGCATTTTTTTCATCTCCTGTAGAAACAGCATATTTGTGTTCATAAATTCTCTTGTATAATTCACGAGTAGTCCTGCCTATATAAAAAGACTTACATGCCACACAGAAAGCAAGACAAATCACAAACTTAGATTTACAAATGAAAATTCCATGTGATGGCTCCATTCCCACTAGTTGTAGAATGCTAAGGACAACCAATGGTGCAAAAAATGGGAAGAAATGGAGTGCTTGGACATTTTAATGTTGTAGGTTGATGTTTGTGCATTATAACAGGCACTGAATTCATTGCCTTGGGGGAAGGTTCAACATTTGTCTTGGGCAGGCACTCAGATTTAACAGATTCTGTTTTTGTTTCTTAAATTGTTTGTGCACAGCATTAATTTAAATTGTTATGGCAAAAATAAAGAGTGTGATGCCTGGTCCTGTACCTCAGAGGAATAAAGGTTTGACTATGCCCAGACAACCCATCTTCAACTATCATCACAGGTAATAAAGGGACCCAACAGGGAGGATGGAGTGAATGTCCAACTCAGGCATGCCTGTGCTACATCCTGGGGGGACAAACATGGCTCAATGGAATTGCAGCATAAAGAGAGCCTAGTAAGTCCCTTGCTGCAATCAGTGTGCCACTTGATTGGAAGATTGTGCATGCAAGGAAGTGAGTATGCACCTCACAAATGCAGCCCCAGTGGAACTCATAAAGCTGCTGCAGGGGTGTGGTAAGGCACAATGGAAAATGCTCCCCAGCACCAGCATGATACTGCGCCAATATCTGTGATCTCCTCAGTGGCCCAGGTCGTGGGACGGATTGAGCCTGAGAGACACATAGGTGGTAGTCAACTGTGGGATTCCAAAAAAAAAAAAAAACATATATATTAGACAATGACTGTACATATTAGTTTTATCATTAAATTAGTAGTGAAAGTAAAAAACTTATAGTTCTTTCCAGTGTCAGCTCTGTCACACTAATACTGGTCAATAAGGGCAGACGTTTAACAGTAATGGACACTGAGCAATATAATCCAAAGATTCAACAGTTGCTTTCTAATATCAACTGCTATGAGAAGGCAAATGCACTACATGTAAGTATGTATGTATGTATATATTTATTTATTTATGTATATTTGTGTACTGGGGTAGTGCAGTGACTTCAGTGGTCCATTTGCAGGCACAGGCCAGGTAATTAGTATCATGTACAAAATGAACAAAACATATTTACATGCTAAAAATAAGTATGTGTGCATATTTATAGATGCAAGAATATGCTACAACATTTAGTTCAAAAAGCAGTGTACAATGTCATAACATGGATGGACAAATGGAATTATGCTTAGCAGAGCTTTATGGATAAGATGTAGCCACAATGACTGAGATTATTCCCGTATTAATTCTGTGTTAGAAGATTGAGCTAACAACAATTATACCATACCTGCTGACTATAAATTATTTTGATAAAACATTGTGAATGTGCAGTACTTTTGGGTTACTTAACATTCACAAAGACATTAGGAAACCAACCTTTAGACTAAAAGTGCCAGCTATTGTTTCAACCAGCAAGGGGGTGTAAATAATATTCTCTTGCTGCCTATATATAGTACTGCTTGAAAGAAGCAGTTAAGGAGATCCCTAGAATTGTCAAAGGCATTCTAAATGCTATTAATAACATTATATATATCATGGGGCATGAGAATGTCCTTTGGTTATGATAGATGTGCATTTCCTAAGCTTCATGCATTGGTAAAATAAGCTTTTACAGCATTATCAACTCTACAGTTGTTTGCTATGACAGAAACAAGATCTTTATTTTCCTAAAATATTTTTTCAATTAGTATTTGAAATTTTCTCTCAGATTTTTACCTCTGCTATAGTTTACATGTAACATCTCCTTGCAAATGTTGGCAAAGTCAAGTCTTCTCAAGATGTTACCATCGGATACCACTACTTAAAATTAAGCTGCATATCCTATTAATGATTAATCTGGATTTAGTATACTTGTAGTTTCCTAGTTTTGAAGAAGATAGTACATCCTTGAAAATCAATGTTAAATCTGCCTCAGCAATTTTTATCCAGTCTCATAGCCATCTTCATTGGTACGGATGAATATATCCTTAGCTATGGCCTAGGTGATTCAAATTTGAATAAGACCTAGGACACCTGTGGGAGATAGTGGGGAAGAGAGAACTGATGAGGCTTCAGCCTACTTGCCTCTCTTCGGAGGGAAGAGGTGGAGCTTGAATATGGATTAAACTCTCCTTGCTAGAATTTCTGACAGAGACAAGGTATCCCACAGAATTGATTGCTTACAAGGGCAGAGGAAACTGATCATCTCATGCAGATGAATAAATGTGCATTGGAAAGGCACACTGCACACCTACCATTCGAACACTAAACAGTATGTACACAGGAGGGAGGGTCTAAAGAGTGAACTCTGATTCTTCTCATACCTGACCGTGTTCCTCCTCGTCCACATCACCTTCACATACAGGAACAGGTAAACTGCCGGACTCTCATCCAATGAGAAGAAACAACTCAATAACATGGCTGGGAGGGTTAATTCAATGGTCACTGAAACACTAAGGCAAAGAAATTTGATCGTCTCACACAAATATTTTATCTTTATCAGAGAGCTATATTTTACCTGCACAGCATGATTATCATGTCATACCATGATGTCTTATTAACCCAAAATGTTGAATTGTTGCAGTCTTGCAAATAACCACGTCTGGTAAGATGCAATTGCAATTTTCTTTTCTTTATTTAAATCCGTAGTACTTCCTACTATTAGATTAACCATGTAATCTCTAAGTACTAGCATTTCATTAGTTGATTGAGGGCTAGCATTTTTTCAAGCTTTTCTGAGTCTTGGTCAAACTGAATGACAACTTCTACATAGAGCTATTTATGTTAATCTTTTTACTAAACAATATTACTTTCTTTGAATTAACAGGGGATCAAGCTATTTTATTATCATGTCTGTCTTCCTCTCAGGATCTTTTTGTGAGGTGTAAAAGCTCTATTACAAAATATAATCTATCATGTCATTAGGAAATTTTTGAACTCTTAGCCCTTTAGCCATAAGGTCTTATGTAATACAATCCTCAAAATCTAAATAATATAATATAATATAATATAATATAACATAATATAATATAAATATAAAAAATCCAGATTGATTGTACGGTTCCAAACCTACTAGCCATTCAGCTTCAAAGTAAGTGGGGAATTCAGTAACAGATAGATAATTTAAATAAAACGTTCATTAACCTAAAATTCTTGCAGCTTGACAATCTGTATTTTTGAAAAAATGATTTAAAATAGGCCTTATGCCTTAATGGTTAAGATTTCACAAATTTCATAATGGCCATGGTGGATGGCCTGGATTAACATACTGAATTTACCTAATTTTTTCAGCTCATCGGTATAGAAAACCTGGGCATTTTGAGTAAATATAATCTAATGCAAAGGGACACATTTGACATAATGTTTAAGGTCTTTACCTCATAGACAGAAGCTACAGAATCTGATTCTGACTCTGGGCTATTGGCTAGGCTTAAAATGGCCCTTGGGGCAGTTAGCCTAGTATAGCCTATTATTCACCTATGAACCTATAATCTTCTTATGACCAAATCTTTGTCAAGCAGGAAAAACATGCCACCGATGTGCATATGTAAATAAAAGGAGAAAGAGATCCTCAGAGAAAAAAGGAATATGCTGAGTGTAAGGTGTAAGACATGAATAAAAATATTCCAGATATTTTCCCAATGATTCCTATCATGAAATGATGTAGGATGAAAACCAATCTATTGTCACTGGTGGGAGAGAAGTTATTTTATAACAGTCCAAGAAGATTGTCTAAAAATGGAAAACTTCTTGTCAGTCTGCCAAAACAATGAACTCTGGTTAGTACATGAGTATGAAGCAACAATGGTACAGAACTGGCACGCAAATGGCAAGTCTTCTGGCCAATGCACTAACAATGCAGAAGGTATGTTTACTGTAGACTGTAAGATTTTTGGGTCTATATTAGATAATTGAAAGTTTATCTAATCGAACGCTCACATGAGCGAAAATCCAGGAACTTGAAACTGCAATTGTGAGGGGCTGTGCCCCCCACACCCCCCGCTAAATATATATTCCAACTCCGAGAGCGCACTACAGTGAGGAAAGAGGAAATATTCCCATCTTCACTGTACCGCAAACTCACAATTGTGGTTTCGAGTTCTGCAATTTTGCTCATGTGCTCATTCGATTAGATAAACTTTCGTTTATCTAATATAGACCCAGATTTTTAATGTCATCTATAAACTTGTTGATATATATCATATTGCATCATTTATATGGGGTTTCTCTTTTATCCCATCATAATGCTTGAACTATGAGAATTTCATAATTGAACTAAAAGTCTTTTACTGTGAACTAAACATTAAATTTATTTTTATCAAAATTGTGAAATTCATGGAGATTTTCCATCTCCATGGAGAAAATCAGTTTGGAATCTCCCTTTACACCCTACTCTGTCATTATTTGAGAAATTATGTACATGTCAGTTTCAAATAATGTTACAAAAATCACCTCATCAGAAAATCTATATCCTGACTTATGGTGAAAAGAAATGTCTTACACATCTTTTGATGACTGTTCCATCAAGGTGATGAGATCTGATAAGGGAGAAGGATCTGTTATCATGGACAGCAATGACTACATATATGGAATGTTCAATATGCTGTTTAATGATACTTTCATTAGACTTTGTCAAAATGAAGCATGGGGGGGTGGTCAGTCAGCTCATTGATTTTGTTTTGGATGTTTGCTGTTGGGTGCTTTTATTAACAAACAACTATTTGAGTTTTTATAGGTTAAGAAGCTAAAATTGCCATTAATTATGCCATTCACAAAATACATAAAAAGCCTGAGGATCCACATATGAGACTGATCATCTTGGCTGCTGGAAGCTTCCAGACTATGTTTTGAGATACAGAATACCCCATTACTTTTCTTAATACTATTTTAATGAGGTAATGGGGCACCAGCTGATAGCTTTCCTTCAATTCTCTTAAACTATTATAATAAGAAACAGCTCACTAATCCAAATTCCTAAAATACTTGCTTGATTTTACATCATTCTATAGATACAGGCATGGTTAAACATATGATGTATCAGATCTGGGATGTGGTATTCAACAATGAAACTCTTAGATATAGGGTTGGAGATAAAGTTCATAGTTCATAGTTCATAGTTCAAAGTGTAATTGCATTAGGGCTGAGACTAAATTAAAATGTAGACTTTGGATTGTGTGTAGACTTTAGACCTCATCCAATTACTGAGATTCTTCTTAAACACAGATAATGTCTCACATTATTGAATATATAAGGGAATCTTATTCCAAAACACACCATTAGTGTATGTTCAAAATCTAGAATGTATGGTGACTTATGCATATTCATCAAACCAAAAAAAAATGGGAGCTGACCTCACAAAACCAAACAATAAATCAAAAGAGTACAAGGTGCACACTATGTCACCAATCTTGTGAGTCTCAAAATGAGCCACAGTGCAACATTAAAAGCAAATGTCCCTTTAATTCCATGCTATGGCCCATTTTGTGACTGATGAGACTGATGACATAGTGTGCACCTCGTGGTCTTTTGGTTTATACATATTCATTTTAAAGGTACATAATCCTCTCCTCTCCTCAAGATAAAAGTTTAGGATCTAATATATCAGTAATGAATAATAAACAAAACTCTTCATCTGTTAAAGCGATATATGCTAGGCATAGTTTAGCTCGCAAAGAAAAATATAATTGCTTGAAAAGAGTCCATTATGTTCGAGCCTAATGCAATATGTGAGGCTTTTAAACTCATCAAATTGTTTTGCAAACTTTTACTGCATTATTTCTATGATAAATAGATCTCATTTACAATACTTACAAAACAAAGAATTATACTCTATGACTGGATGCAAATAAGCTATGTATAACTTCTACATAAAACTGATACTCTTGGTAGTAAAATTCTTAAAAATGTACCTAGATAATCTCATTAATTTAGCGTTATATATTTGTGTCTGTGTCTTAAATGTAAAAGAGTTGCATAGCAATGTCAGAATCTTTATAGTCAGGTTGTACGTTTTGATCAGCCACCTCCATAGTAATAGATAAAAATAAGGGTTTGTTTCCTAAAGCATCAAAGCATAAGAATCCAAATTTATTTCTATTATTAACCCTCGCCATTTTAGACAAATATCCATAACATTCATATAGTTGTTAAATTTGAAAATATCATCTGAACATGTGACTGATGTTCCAATTATGATCATCATCATAATTTCCTTACCACACAATTTTAGAGATTAGTAAGAAAAATATACTATATTGTATAAAATAGGTCCCAGTTTGGAAGCCTGAGGGACACCCTTATCAACATGGTCCCAATCAGAATAATATATATTAATTCTAACCCTCTCTTGTGTATTCTGGAACAAATTGTTAAGCCAACAAATAATATATGGATTTAAAGAATGCTGTAGCATGAAGTTAGTAATAAGGTTATGTGATACACTACCACAGGCCTTGATAAAGCTAAGTAGGCCACCACAGCTGCTGCTCCTTCATATAATGATATACTTAGAGAGTCACAAAAATTAGCCAGCTTCATAAATTTGGGCTTATTGGTCATGAGTCCATGTTGTGTGATATCCATTAGGGAACCCTTCCATTCATCATAAAATCTGATTGCATACATCTTTCAAAAGTCTTACCATTTAATGGAGTCAAACTGATAGGTCTATAGTTACACTGTTTATCAGTTGCCCCATCTTTATGAAACAGGAATAGATTAGCATTTTTCCAGCTAATAGGCGCTAAACCAGCTAATAACTTATTAAAAATTATTGTCACAGTTTTTGAAATGTATTTATATTCTACAAACCAAATATATATAGGTATATTATCTGTACCTGCAATACTGTCTCCTTTTATTTTTGGCTAAGGATTTCACCACCAAATTCTAATTACAAGCTGTACAAGGCCTAGAATCATTAGTGACAAATAATATTTTGTCACCAGCTTGTCTTGTACTTATAAAAGATGATGCAAACTGACTATTAAAAACATCAGCCATCTCAGATTCATCATGCAATACAATACCATCTAAAACTAGAGGATCAACTAAGCTTGTCTTACTTTTAATCTGATTAACATAAATAAAAATGTTCATGCCTGGTCCTATAACCAATAACGTATTCTCTTAATTAGTTTTAGCTAATTTCAGTTGTGTTTGTAATACTTTACTTATTAATAAACCCTCTTAGCAGGTAATACCTTGTGCTTTCTCCAAATTCTAGATTTTCTCCTCTTCCTCTTTAATAATATGAAGTATTTTCATAGCTATCAAGATGGAATACACCTCTCATTAATATTTGCGATAGCTGTCTTACAGCTGTCAACATGCTGAAAGTATATATTTTGAAAAGAATTCCAAACTCTAGATACATGAGATCTAGCATTCAAAGATACAACCAAATCATTAATCATGTTATTTACTTCAGTACTAAAAACATAGATTTATTGAAAATAAACTTGGTGTGCTGCTTGCCGTGATTGAGAATAATTTATAACTGAAAACTCAAAATCAGTATGATATGATTCCCCAAATGGACTGAGCTGTTTATTATGTAGCATTTTATTTGGGATATGATTAATAAGTAAATCTAAGAAATTGTATTTTCTCTGTGAAAAATTTAGTAAGCTGAAAAACATTTTTGAATAAAATCAGATCATAACAATCTTTCTCCTGATCATGTGTTTGAGGGACTCCATTTAATATTGGGGAAGTAAAATCACCCCGAATAAAAAGCTTATCAAAATACATACACTTATCTAAACTTTTAATAAACAAAATTTGATCAAGCACAGATAGATCAGGATTTTTATAACATGCTAATAACCTAAAATAATATTTCCAAAGTTATCTGTGAGTTCCAGTCCTAGAGATCTAGAAATTAGTCTAGTAGTACCAAATAGTGCTACACTATCCCCTTTTCTAGTTTTTCTTAAGTAATCATAAAGTGTAAAGCCAAGGATATTTACTCCATTACAGTTTCAAGATTCAGTAATCACAATCCCAAAATGGCTGCTCTCAGAGTAAATAAATGAATTTTCTTTCTTATTATTAAGACTTCTAGGATTTGCATAATAGACTGGAATAGCAGGACTTATATATGGATCCTTGGTCTAGCATTTACAGAAAACTGAGATCCAAAAACGATTAACAATGTCCAATGGTTTTACACATGACAATTTGCTGCCATGAAAATTCAGATGAAACTGACCTCTGCCTAACAAATTATCTTTTATATCAAAATCATGTCACACCCTTATAGGATCCAGATTGTTGGTATTACACAAATGACATAACCACCTATTAATTAAGAGTGCTTTCTTGAACTGATACTCTAATAATGATAATGACGGCAACATTTCATAAAAGTACAAATTCACTGTAAGTTGTAAATATTACTCAAACATATCTTCTACATGCTTATACATGTGCAATAAGGGTAGACACAGCAGGACATTCACACCAGCAAATTCTCTTCTCCATCTCAAAAGTTTCTGTGGACCAGTACATACATCCTGTAACTAACATTCACTTAAACTAGACACAGATTTTTTTTTCTTTCTCTATACCTGTAATTGGCCTTATCAACATTCTAATCATCGTCAAGGCGCCATTTTCTTGCCTAAGACCAGTATTACTGTCACCATGTGCTTCACAGGGAAAAGCAATCTGAAAATTGCCTCCCACTCTTTTAACCTCTTTGTTTTCATTATACTAGTTGGACTTTCATTAGTGCTGCCACTTTCTCTTCTCTCTCTCTTACAAAAATGACCTCCTATTTGTTCTGTGCGGTCTATCATTCACATCGATACCAATAGTCTCACATCATCAATATTGTGTATTCTCATATCAGATATATTATCATTCATAGGGGAGATCTGCAGGTTCATACACCATCAAATGTATATGTGTGTGAAGCGTCAGGCCTTAATCTGAACATCCTCCTTAAAAAAATCTGATTTATTTTGCTAGTAACTAATGTAGTACATATGCTATCCAATTCTTCAGTAATAAATTCTGAGTGAGATCTACAAATAAATGTACACAATTCAGTTTGCACACATATTTCTGAGGAAAATAATGTTAACCAACTTAACTCAGCTTGTGAATGTGCAGTATAAGAGTTCCTGTTAACTTCATTAATACTATGGATGCTGCATGCAAACCTTTGGTTAGAGGCTCTATGTAAATTGTAATTCTTTTCATTATCTAAACCTATTTCTCATCTTATCCTCTCAGTTTCAGATTCTAAGCACCCAGAGTTCTGCATCTTAGAAAGAAACTGCACATTTCATTAGTAAAGTCATTATTTAAAGTACTATACATGTGACAATGGCAGCACTAAAAGATGTCTCACTCTCTCTGTCTTCAGTTGAAGGCTGCACCCATGTACACATAGTCTATCCATCATGAATTAAATAAAAACTATTTGCATTAGCTAATACCTTTTACTTAAACACTATATAGTCTTTATTTAGATCTTCTATGCCATGTCTTCATATTGCCTGTTACCTCTTAACCTGAAAGTGCAAGAAATCTGGACAAAGCCAATAATACTGGGGATGAAGGATTAAAATCAGGGACAGATTTTTAGATGATGATCATAAGATCATATAATCATAAGAGGTTACTGGCTTAATGGATCTAGGGACTTTTTAAGCCTAGCCATTCATGGTCCAGTTTACTTAATTATCAATATCCATGAAATAGAATGGCTTTGCTATATGTCTGTGCCTTAGAGCATGTACATGTCACCCCGTCCATAAGGACATAGGTCACAAGCCATGGATGAATCTGCTAGTTCCCATCCATTGATCCAAACTGCATTTAGATAGGCTTAGGAAAGAGCTCTGCTTCACGTGTTTGGGAAGTTTGTTCAAGAGAAGGGATAATCTCTGAGATTCAAAACTGTCCCTTCAACATGTTTTGTTTATGTCACAGAAGAGGTTTAGATCCTTATGTCAGGGAATTCTAGTATTTATTTTGTGAATGTGTATCAGATCCATTAGGGCTGGATCAGAGAATACCCTATAGGTTACACATAGTCCACCCCTCAGTAGTCTGTAGGAGTCTGACTACAGGGACAGGGCTTTGAAGTGGTCCTCGTAAGATATGTTATTTATACCTGTTTTCTTTCAGTTTAGAACCTCTGTGACCACTCCAGCTTTTGCAAATGACTGGTCAGGTACATGCTGAGTTATGCATTGTACTCAGTTATTGGTCTAATGAGGGCTGAGTATAGTGGCACTATAATATCCTTAGATCTGGATGAGATGTCCTTACTTATAAGTTGTGTCACATAGAGAGATTTTCTCACCATCATGGACACATGGTGATCAAAGTTCTGGTTACTGTCTACCTGAATACCCAAGTCCCTTACCACTGGGTCTACTCTTAGGGGGGTGTTATAAATGTTTTAATTTGCAGGAGTGGCCATCTTCCCAAAGGGTATAATTATGCATTTTTGCATTGACTTTCAGACCATGGCTCTGGCACCAGTTATTTATCTGTGTCAGACCCACCAGGAGGATATCTGCACCATTGGAGAATTCATTGATTTCACCCAGCTTGCAGTTGCTAGCAAATTTAGTCAACCAAAGGCCGTCTACATTTTCCTTGACTTTAGAGAAGTATATTCCAAACTGGGGAGGTCCCAGTATTAGGCCTATGGGACATCACTAGTAACAGGCTCCTCATGGAGGTGGATCCCCCCCCCCCCCCAACTTCACATGTCCTATCAGTGAGCCATTTAGCTATCCATCAGATGACACAGGACTTTATGCCTAAATTTGTGAGTTTGTCTATAATACCTGAGTGAGGTATTGTGTCAAATGTCTTTGCCAGGTTGAGGTAGGCAGTAGGCATCATTATGCCCTTGAATGTGGATCTAGAGATCTTCTTGAAGTCCACCAGTTTTAGTAATCATGACTTACCCTTTATGAAACCAAACAGGGATCAGTCCAATGTTTGATGATTTTCTATGTCTTTGTTTATCAGGTAAATGATAATTCTTTCTATGGCCCTGCTTATAAGACTAGTAAAGTTTATGGGCCTGCTCTTACAAACTAGTAAAGTTACTAGAAAAGCAGGTTTTGTATTGGCATGCATTTTCTAAACAATATGAAGTCTTAAACTCAAACACACATCATTATTTAGTGACTTCAGTCCTCAATTATTTGCCAAGAGCAGACCAAAAATATGAAGCACTAATATGGAGATGCTATGAAAATCTGGACAGCTGAAAAATATGTGCCTTGATACAATGTTTTCCAATTTAGAGGCAGCCCAAATACTGTACTGTTGCATAAAGACATGCAGAACTATGTCTAGTTGTCTCAGTGGCTGTGCTACATGCTAATGAGGCAGTTCGAGGAAGAGGCATATGTTAATTAGCCATGTGTCCCCTCCCCCAAGAACTGTCTGCCAGAAGGCAACAATATACTTAGTGATTCTGCAATGTAGATTAGCAGTAGGATAACAAGGACTGGGAAAGGCCTTTTTTTTTTGAGGTGTGGGGGCATGTTGATATGCTGTTGTGGAAGTCAGTGTCTATTCTGTTACGTACAGTCAACTGAAGTCTTTTTTTTTTGTTTGTTTTTGTTTTTGCTCTTCTCTTGAAGAGCTAAAGGGAGAGGGGGTGAATTTGACTATAAGAAAGCCAATGTCCTTTTTTTTTTTGCTTTTCACTTGAGGAGCAAAGTGGGGGGAGACTAGGTGCTAGATAATCCAATTACAGCTCTGTAGGTTAGCATGACCACTCTTTCCACATAACATTAGAGGCCTTGTTCAGCCATCATGGTAGAGGTAAGTAGTGGAGAACTTAGTGGGAAGATAAGGCTAGGCGGTATATATTTGAGTGCATGTGCGGGATTGCATTTGAGTATATAGTGAGTGTGTGTCTACCTGGGTTGTAACAGTAGATGGATAGTGAGGGATTGCATTAGGTGTGTGTGTGTGTGTGTGTGTGTGTGTGTGTGTGTGTGTGTGTGTGTGTGTGTGTGTGTGTCTGTGTGTGTGTGTCTGTGTGTGTGTGCGTGTGCGCATGCTTAGGAATGGGGTATGGGTTGGGGTGGCTGTCCTACTTCCACATACCCTTAGACTAAGGAGCACACTCTGCTACACTGGGTATGGGAACCACTAAGGACCAGGGATATATCTTAAGTCATACCTGAGTAGCGTAGCAATTAGGCTGAAAGGAGACTGGGAGATGTGGTAGAAACATTTGACACCAGTGATGAACTCTCATTTTGTTGACTTTTTAGGGCCCCTGAATCCCATAGAGCTACAAAATGCCAATGAATAGAAATATGCCTTACAAAAGCCAACTAAATGTGAGACAACTATCAATCAGATATCCCCTTAGCAGCGGTATATAATACCTTAATAACCAGTGTACAAATAAAATAATAATAATACCTCCTTATATGTCCTGGCAATTTCATACCAGTTCAAAGCCAATGGCAGCTGATGCCACTCTGAAGGTAGCCTCTTATTGTCTTCTGCTGTGATACTCAACAACAGTGTGCCTTACATTCCATCTTCTAGTTATTTGTAAGCAACTTTCAGTCCAGTTCACTACCTTCCTATACCTGATACCTTTTACTCCCATGTTTACCCATGTATTCTTTCATGCTCTGATACCAACTTTATCCTATCAGAGATTGTGGGGGAGGAAGAGTCTTTCCTGTCTAACAGCGGGTGTGAGGAAGAGAACCTTTTCTGGCTGGGATGCCAGTTCATTGCAGGATGCGAGTGTACAAACAGCCTCTCATGCCCTGCTTGCACAGCTACAGAGAATTCAGAAAACTGCCAATTTATCTACCAGTTTTGGAGGGGACAGAGGAAACAGGAGAACCAGGAAAAAAACAGCACAGGAACAGGATGCTTTACTACTACTATGCAGCCCTATACTCAGTGGAGGCTTGAGGAGAAAATGTCCATCACATACATTTGAGATACTTATGACAAAACAATTTTTCCAAAGATATGTTGTTTATATAGTTATTAAGACATCTAGATACAGCCAAGTAATTGCTCTATAGCAGCACAATGCAAAGATAAAACCGGTATTTCTTCCCTGGTGACATTATACATGATATTAAATTCCAGATATAAAATACCCAGTATGCAATCATGCGCAATATACATGATGAGAAGTGTTATAGTACAGATGCTAGGAATAAATACAATTGAGGCAAGGTCATGAAATATTAGTCATTAGGAAGAGAGTAGTTAAAGACAGAAGATCGAGAGAAGCAAAAATAGCTGATGAGTCAATGATATTGGGAGTAAGAATGCTAGGGGTATTTACTGATATAGAATCTGGTTATAAGAGAGTAGTGGAGAGTATGTGAAAGAGTTGTATCATGTGAGAAAGTTAAAAAGAAAGTAAAGTGTGAATTGGGGATTACGAAAAAGGCTTGGAGTTATGAACTGACAAAGGAAAATGGATTTACCCAGGTGAGGGGAATGTGCACAACCTTGCATTGTTTAAGTGCTGTTTTAGTAACGGCTTGCAAATGGCCTTTTTTTTGGTATGTTGAGATAGTGTTTCAAAGTTTAAATGCATAATGGGAAATGAGTTGTCTGTTGAGTTACTAGTCTTCGTAATTACTAAGAGTTTGTTGGCTGAGTGAAGGTCATTACCTGGTAAATAGTGCTGCAAGGTATCTTTTTGTGCTGGACATTTCCTGGTGCATGTATATGATTGTATGCAGCAACATATTGTGAGTTTGTTAAATAATCGGGTAGTTCAAGTCAGTTTAGTTGTTTCAGATCTTTACAATCAGGAGTCATATATGTAAGGTTGTCAGCAAATGTGGCTGATTTTTGTAACAGGTTGGGAATTTAGCTGTGTGTAGTGTTTATGATGGAATGCCAGTGCTTGTCTTGTATTATCTGTCAGGTAGTGTTTGGTTGTATAGAGGGAGATGAGTTTCCGCTCTGTGTGTGTGTGTTTTTTTTAATGGCTTGCGATATGTGTTGTTTAAACTTAAGGTTACTATCAATTGGGACACCTGACAGTTTTGTTTGGTTTACAGTTTCAATTTTTTGTGTATTGTTTAGGAGTGAAGAGTACAAGAGCCTTCTTTTAGGATTTAAAGCTAGATTTGAGTCTTTTATCCAAGTTTGAGTAACCGTGAAAGAATTTTGGGTGATGTCCTGAAGTGCTGTTAAGGATGGGGCTACACATACAGGGATTGGGTCATTAGCATATCGAATTATGCTAGTTAGTTGGATGGCAGTATCTATTTTATTTATAAAAATGGTGAATAAGAGGGTGCCCTGTATTGATCCTTGTGGGATACCGATTGTGAGTGGTAGGAAGGAGGAGAGATTTTTGTTTCCATTGAACTGCTTGTTGCCTGTCAATGAGAAAGCTATGGAGCCATGACAGAGAGGGCGGGGTGAGGTAGGGGAATGAAAGTTCAGTAAGATGTGGATATGATATGGTGTCACATTCTTTTGCTGCATCTATGAATAGTGAAGAAGCCAGTTCTCTGTCATCCCTATACTGGTTTATGATACTGGGGAAGATGAGTAGAGCACTGGTAGTTAGGGTTACCACCTGTCCCACTTTGCGAGGGACAGTCCCTCTTTGGGCAGTTGTGTCTTGCAAAAAAAATGTAAAAATGGCAAATGTCCTGAGATTTTAGGACAACATTATTTCCTATATTCTATGTAATAGTTGCATAAAACAGTTATTCTGTATCTGAAACACCTAGATGTCATAAGAAACAGAATAAGCAACTAAAATGGTACAAGAATAAGCTTTTATTTAGGCAAAAAAATGAAGTTCTGTCCTTTGTACTGGCCGTGAGTATGTTTCGGCCTGCTAAATCTGATGTTTGTACCAACAATGTCCCACTTTGGGCATTTGAAAAGGTGGCACCCCTACTGGTAGTACTATGGTGAGGTTTGAATCCATATCAGATTTTGGAGAGAAGGTTGTTAGAGTTAAGGTACTGCATCAATTGTAAGAGGATGCATTTTTCTAGTATTTTAGACAGCTGGGATAGGATGACAATAGGTCTATAGATTTTTAAAGTCTAGTGATATGCCAGCTTTGTAGAATGGTATTCAATAAGATTTTTTTCCAGATGGATGAGACATATCACTCAGATATGGGTCCTAGTGTGGATATAGGAAAGGCCACTGAGTCAGCTGGTATTTTAAGTAATCTGTTTAAATTTGGTCAGCAGCTAAAGAGGATGGTCTTAGTTTCAGTACAAGTACATGACATCAGGATGAAGGATAATGAATGTGAATGGAGGAGACAGAAAGAAAGAGAGGAAGTTGAATTGTTATTATTACAAATTAGTGACAGTGCTGTCTGTATAAAGTAGGAGTTGTATATTGGTAGTATTGAGGTAGTGGTGTTAGAAGCAGAATGAGGAGTGTGGTGGTTTCACCAGGATGTATAAGGTTGTTCATTGATGAGCAAAAAAAAGGTCCAAGACTTTTGGTGACTGTATTGGAGGTTGGTATAATAGCTTTCTTTATCCATTTTAATGTGATTCTTAAAAGATTTCTGAGATGTTTAAATTTATGAAATGTTTTTTGTGTTCCTGTGGTTCTTAAAAGAGTTCTGAGATGTTTAAATGAATGAAATGTTTTTTGCGTTCCTGTGGTTCTTAAAAGATTTCTGAGATGTTTAAATGTATGAAATGTTTTTTGTGTTCCTGTGGTCCTTAAAAGATTTCTGAGCCGTTTAAATGAATGAAATGTTTTTTGCATTCCTGTGGTTCTTAAAAGATTTCTGAGCTGTTTAAATGTATGCAGCGTCTTTTGTGTTCTGCTTTTATGTCAGTGTCTCCAGGCTTTGTCTCTGAAACATGGTGCTTTCAGTTTCTTTAGTCAGGCATGCTGCAGGGTTTACTTTGATTCTTTTTATTCACACAGGGGCTAGGCTGTTAATATTTATAAAAGGTTCATTAAAGGATTATTTATAAAAGGTTCATTAAAGGATTATTTATAAAAGGTTCATTAAAGTATGCTATGGTGGCATCGAGAGGCATGGATTTTAATATGTTCCAGGTATACTGAGTCAGAATATTGCTAAAGGAGTCTTTGCTAATTTTTGCTGTATTACATATTTTGATTGGGTACCAGAGTTTCTGACTGCATAGGTGAGAAGGTGGTCGTTTCTTGTATCTGGAAGACATCCAAGTGTTTAAATTAGTTTGTAGGCAAGAATCCAATCTAGAGTTGAATGCCTGTCAGATTTTTTACAGTTTCTTGTGGTGGAAACGATCTGCTATGTAACACCGTATGAGTTAACCGATTCTGAGTTAGTGTCATTGGTCTGATAAGCTGGCAGTCAATGCTGAGTTCAGCTAGTGTGATAGTTTCTAGTTGATATGGTGAGATATCCAGTAGAGGATATCTTCTCCTGTTGAAATGTTATCAGGTGGAGTATAAATAGTCAAAATACGCAGAGACTTTCTATTGTTGATTTTGAGGAGTGATGTAAGGAATTCTTCATTGTTAAATTTTGGGATCTGTATGGACAGTGGGATTATTTCTAAGCAGTTTTTGTAGATAATAGAAACACTACCCACAAATGTGTTTTTCCTGTCAAGCCTAAGTATATTAAATCCAGGGGGCCTGGCTTCATTATCTAATAAATCTTTCTTTAACCTGGTTTCAGTAGTAACTGGAATATCATTGGAAAAAGTAGCAAGACATGCACGAACGTCTTGCATTTTGTAACATATACTTCTACAATTCATGTTTATAACCAGGAGTTTGGATTCAGAGATGTGTTAATGTTGCATGAGTATTTTATTTGCACAAGAGAAAGAAGATTGTTAGTGGGATTACAATTAAAAAAATATACACACACGCGCGCGTGGGCATGCGCGAGCACGCACACACATACACACACACACACACACACACACACACACACACACACACACACACACACACACACACATGCACACACACACATATACTTGGAGATAAAGCGTGAAAACAATGGAACACCACTAAATCTCCAAATGATTGTCTTACATACCAGCAACTCCACAACAAAGCTAAAGCTCAAATCAAGCTAGATAAAAAAGATACTGTGCCGACACACTAATAACACATCAGAAAAACCCACAAAAATTCTGGTCTGCTATAAAAACTATCCTATACTCCAGACACATATCTTCTCCTCCACCCACAATCTCCCCAAACTCAGGTACAATAGCCGAACAATTTAACAATTATTTCACTAGCACTATCCAAAAAAAAAAAAAAAAAACTGTTATCCACTATAGACTGTACTAGCATCAGAGAATAACAATGCTAGTCCTTCCACCCTGTCTGAACAAACGCCGTAAAAAGATTGATTAAAAAAATTAATTAAAAGTTTAAACCAACAACCATTGCAGCTAACAGTCTTTCAACAAAATACCTCAAAATGACAGCTGATGCCATAGCCTACCCTCTATCTATCCTAATCAATAGATCTATCACTGAACACCAAGTCCCAAAATCATGGCAAATTTCATATATCTCTCCAGCCGACACAAGCATCCTTCAAAAGGGCCTCATAGAAACAGACAACTGGTGCCAGAGCCATGACCTCAAGCTAAATACCAAAAAGTGTATAGTCATCCCCTTTGGCAAAAACAAAGTGCCCACAAATTACCACATAGGTGGTAATCCATTAAGTACAGAAGAAGTAATTAGGGACCTGGTGACCCAAGTGGATAGCAATCTTTCATTTGACAACCACGTGGCCAAAGTGGTTAGAAAAACATTTTATATAGCCCACCTAATCATGAAGGGATTCACATCTAGATCAGGGGAGGTCATCGTGCCACTTTACTCATCCCTCATCAGGCCCATAATTGAGTACAATGCCCCTTTTGGGATGTACCTTACCAGACACCTGCAGCAACTGGAAAGACCCCAAAAGTACCTCACCAAGAGGATCAAAGGGCTCAAACAGATGCCATATGCTGCTCGGTTAAAGAAACTCCAGTTCTACTTAGTGGCATACCGCCTGCTCAGGGGCGATCTGTGCCTGAAGTATAAAGCCATGTCCAACCTGGAATTAATGGACATGCTGCACCTCAGAAAATCCAAATCCCATCAAGCTACGCACTCGAGAGACTTGAACCTCAGCACTGAAATAAATAGGATATGCTGGAGGGACAGATTCATAACCCAGAGGCTCCCTTCACTCTGGAATAAAATCCCAGTCCAGGTTAGGCAGAGTCCCTCATTGACTCTCTTCAAGAGGAATCTTGATGAGTGGATGGGAGATCGTAGGTTTACCCCGGGTATCACTTCTGTGTCACTGTTAGACAGAGGCACAGTATACTAACCTTGAAAAAGGGCATAGCAAAATTAATTTAAAATGGATGGCGAAAGCCAAACACACTCTGGCTAGGCTTATAAATGTCCTAGGGCAGATAGCCTAGTATGAACCTATGAACCTATATAACCCCGTCAATAAAGGTGGCAGTTCAACAGAACTATCCAATTATAGATCTATTGATATATTAACTCTCGTATCAAACATTTTAGAAAGATGAATATATTCCCAGCTAATGAAGCACCTGTTAGACAATAACCTACTAGCTACCTCAACCTACTTTGAAATGGCTGTATTTTTGTGAATAAACTGTGCACAATGGAAAAAGCTCAGATTAAGAAACATTTTGAGATACTTTGAAAACTCTAGTTATGCTTTGAATGGCTTCGGTTAAAGCGAAATAGTAGTTTGTGCCCAAACACAGTCTTTTACTAAAAAAACATGCAGTCACCTTGCTCTTTAAGCTTAATTTGCCTTTTTGATTGTACTTGTTATGCCCTTTTAATCTCCTATCATGCTCATTATACTTTTCTTGTGCCCATTTTACTTTACACATGCTCATTATGCAAACCAAAGATAATTCTGAGCCTCATATGAATATTTTTGCTAGTTTTATCAAATATCATGGTTTCAAACATTTTGTTTAATTAATAATGATGTTTGTGCCTTTCATTTGTTTAATAATATGTTTCTGTGCTACTCGTTTGATTAATAATGCATTTTCTGCCTTATAAATGTTCTTTTTCATTTTCTTTGCTAAATAAATCATTTGTGCAGTTTTCTTTACCTTTAGCTCATTTCTGGCCCTTTTTCATTTGTCTGTGTTATTCAGCCTGCTTAGTCTGCCTTCACCTTCAATTCTGCACCTCATGCTCGTAGAAGTAGCTCTTCTAATCCCACTTCTGACACCATGTCAATTGACTGGTCAGGATAAAACAGACGAACATTCATGGATTCTGTTCAAGCAGCTTTATTACACACAAACACATCAGAAATGAAGCTTTGTAACTTAAACTTAAATAAACTTATAAACATACAGACTACCACACTCATACATGTTAACACTCTGCCTGTTCTCTCAAAATGGCACTGCTGCCTGCAGATGCTCAGTATTTATATGCATGTGCTACATCTGAAAATGCTTCTTAAACATACATACACACACTCTGATCTACAACAGTTATATGAGAGTGGGTATACTTTGGGACTGAATGTTTGTCCTTTCTCCAATCTATACCAATCTTGGAGTTGGTATATATAATATACAGGGGGTGAGGGGATACAGGGAGCTTGTCTCCCTGCAAAAGTTGTCTTTTGTGTTGCTGACTTCTGGAGGATAATCCAGTTCAACATTCTGAGTTGTGATCATATGGGTCTTGATCATATCGTCTTGCAATCATATGAAATAGACCTATTATTAACACCCATCCTCACTGTGTACCTCAGCCACCAGCACATGGAGGATGTTATTAACATTCATCCTCCCTGCCTGTCTGGGCCCACAGCATATGTGGGGTATTACAAGCACTCTTCCTCACCATTTATTTCAGTGCACAGCACATGTTGAATGTTATAAACACTCATCCTCCCAGTATGTCTGAGGCCCAGCACATGTGGGGTATTATTAACACTTTTACTCATACTATCCTTCTCCTACTTGGTAAAGCACAATCAATGGATCTGCTTGGCCTAGGAGAGACACTGAATAATCAGATATGTAATCAGATCTGCTTAAGAAAGGCCAATAAATAAATAAATATTCATTCATGATACTAAACCTTGACAGCAGAATGCATCACCACTTGCAAGTTAAAAAAGCAAGCTGGGTAGAGCTAAGTCTCAGTTGATATTTGTAGAGGTAAAGATGGCCCATAATATTCTATACCATCCTAGTAAGTGCCAGGCTTCTCAAAACGCAATCCAATAGTGGGTCACCACAAGAAGCCTTGACAGCTCTATTGGCATGCTTAGTCCATGTCTTAAAAATCCAAAAAAGAAAGAAAATGATAATGACACACCTGCACAATGCAGGTGAGCAAACCATGCAACCATTAGGGAAAACTGTAATATAAACTCTTTCAATAAAATACTAAATTTCCATCTAATTTCCACTTGGATCTGCAGGTGAGCCACTGGCATCTTAAGTCATTCCCTCCAGTAGAGCTCTTTTAAGTGTGTACCTTTAACTCCCAGTGGGCGTGGTTTCAGTCTTTAAAAAATGAAGTTATCACTTTACAGTTCTACCAAATACTAATTGACAGAGGTCATATATCAGTACAGTTGTGTTTGCCATCATGTATGCTTCAAGATAAAATATTCTGATACTTTATATGTAGAATGGTTTGGGAATTATTAATGCAAATATGAACAGGTGATATTTGATGCCTAGAGACGCAGTAGCAGGTAACTGCAGAAACGCCTGGAGACGTCACTCGGCTGTAACCACCTGCACGGCAGCAACAACAGTTTGATAACAGCAACAGCACCACAGAAAACACCAGCAGAATGTTGAACCTCCTATAATGGTCCATAAACCCTCATATTGGTCTAATCACTGAACTTTATACTCTCTCTCTCTATTTCACCTCATGCTACCTTAGGGATTTCCAGTTTTCATAGTTCTCATTCCTTCCTTTTGCTCTTCCAGTATCCTTCTTCTTTCTCATTTCCTTGCTACTTCCCTGTGTTCTCATAAATAATATACTTCATCCTAACAGGGACAACATTGTCCAGAGGTATCTGTCCTTCTTAATTTGCTCCAGACTCACACTTTATTCTCATACCTTCCCTTTATTTCCCACAATTATACTGTGAACCCTCTTATTTTTGTACACAAAATATATTTAGATCGAGCCCAAGAATTTGGAAAAAGGCTCACTGCTTGAGGTAATTGCCTGCCACGGGTAGGTTAATTATAACTATAGTAAGAACATGTAATTCAGAGAGAACTACGGTTAGAATGAAAAATATGTCATTATCAGCTCATTTGCACATCTCTGAATTAGACTGTAGCAAACATTAGTGCTGTCAGACTTGACTGAAGTAGTGTTCTCCCTAGACGTCCATTCATCCTGCTGCCAAAGACACCTCCCTTACACACACACACACACACACACACACACACACACACACACACACACACACACACACACACACACACACACACACACACACACACACACACACACACACACAAAACACAAATTCATGTAGCATCATTCATACCCCAACAAATATACACATTCACACACACAGAAACACCCCCCCCACACACACACACACACACACACACACACACACACACACACACACACACACACACACACACACACACACACACACTCACACACACACACACACACACACACACACACACACACAAAACACAAATTCATGTAGCATCTTTCATTCTCCAACAAATACACACATTCACACACACAGAAACACCCCCCCCACACACACACACACACACACACACACACACACACACACACACACACACACACACACACACACACACACTCACACTACTTATTCACACACTAACAAACCCCACACTCACATCTTTGCTGTATTTGCCTGCATCACGGTTGGTTCTATAGGAGTGAACTGATGACCACTATCTTTTGAACAGTGAAATCCTACACAGCATACATTAAGAGCCATTGGGATTTTTAGGTGAAAACATCTGGTTAATTGCAATTAGCTATTCCCATGGATAGCCATATTATCATGTAGCTTTGCCCACTAGTCCAACCTCTGCTTTAGGGTGGTCTAAGAATCAGAAAGGGTTAGCATTAGGGGAGTGGAGGGGAATGGACATGTTAAGGTTTTCCCCTCCCTCTCCCACCTTATATCTATATTTATTGTTACAGCTATAGATAAGACTATATCTATGAAGGTGTATCTATCTATATATTTATATATATATATATATATATATATATATATATATATAGAGAGAGAGAGAGAGAGAGAGAGATAACTACCCCTCTCTCCATGTTACAGTAGTGAACATGGCCAAAAGGCTATCCATCGTGGTAGAGGTAAGTGCTTGGGAGAATAGTGATAAGTAGGATTAAAACAATAAAAGCTGTATTTCTAATTCATCACTGCAAGATCATCCTTGAAATCCAATAATTTTCTACCAGTCTATGCCTGCTTCATTACTTTAATGTTGAAACTACATCACAGATGGTCTGTTTTCTTCCACATGTTTAAATACCTACTTTATCTACTGCATTCCTTAATCTCAGTTAACCGTACATGCATTTTTTTCTTCCTTGATAAATTCTTCCTTTAGATCTACAGACACTACTGTAGTTCTTCAGATGATGCTCGCTGGATCAATGTTGCAGTATCTGTAACTATATGAGATGCATCCTGCCAAACATCAGACATCCAGCTAGTCTATAAAGTTTTTGGCTCAACTCTCACCCTATACATATTCCCTTAGTACAACTTGTACAAGAGGGATGAACTGGTGCAAAAACAAATAAATCAGAACTTTTTTGCCATTTAGTGCACTTAGGCAAATTTCTAGTTCTAATCAGCTCAGTTTGGCAGTCAGCTTCAGCTATAAAATTTGACACATCAGTGGCCCCATTGGGGAACCTTCCTTTTATTTAAGAAAATGTTCTTTATTGATTAAAATTTGAATAAAAAAAGATTTTTAAAGAAATTTTACTTTATGTCTGTAAGGAAGGGTAAATGACTGTGTGGTAGACAGATTCTCTAGAAGGATGCCCATTCCTCATGTGCCTTCTGTTTATGGGATTAACACAATATTACATCCTGTCAGATTTGCCTTTTGTTTACTCCTTAAACTTTAAGGAACAGGCTAAAATCTTTAAAAATATTTCTAGATGACTTCCAGTAATTGCAGCAATGTAAATGGATGTGTCTCTCATATAATGCTCCTGTAAAATCTGTGGCAGCTGACAGCCGGAACTTGCCACACAATGAGATAATTACCCAAAGAAACATACAGAAATACTGCATTTGCAAGTGAATGTCATGGGACAGAAACAAGTATGGAGGACAAGTAAAAACCCTGCAGAAAAGTAGAGTAATAGAATGCAGAAAGATTCCTCAAATTCTCTAACTCAACAGTCAGAAAAAAATGTTGGAAACTCTGGGTACAGTAAAGGTGGAAAAATAATACAGGGACCACCCATTGCAACAGATCTTGGCAAAGTTAATCTCACCAGAAGCAAAATTAGATAACTATGTCACCTGGACTGAGAAATGGCTGAAAGTGATGGAACAGACTCTGATACAACATTCAGATGCTGTCACAGACCTGCAGAGAGAGACTAAATGAATGTACACATACATAACAGACAACCAAGCACAATTACAACAACAAGAAATTAAAATCACAGAAGACAGAGCTTATAGAAAGAGTATAAGGTTTACAAGAATATCAGAAACAAAGGAAGGCAAAGATATGGACACCATATCATCGATATTTTGAAACATCAAACATAAAAAAAGAACAACAAAAAGAAAAAATAAAACAGCTAAACATTGCAAGCAGGGGGGCAAGCCCCCTGCACCCCCACACCCTCGCTACTTAAATATACCAACTCTGAGATCGCACTACATTGCAGTAAATGGAAATCTCTCCTTACGGAGATTTCCGTTAAAACTTTCAATGTCTTTCACTTTCGCTGATATGGTGCCGACCATATCAGCTTCGATATTTTCGGTCTTCGACGGAGCGATATAGACCACACTATTGCATATCTCTCCAGTCCTATTTAAGTGTTAAACCAGAGCTATAAAATATTTATGGCATTAATAGCAAGTACATTTGCTGATATGCTCCCCTCATATAGTAAATAAGGAAGGGAAGACAAATATCTGGCATTATAATTAAAACATTTCTCGTGATCCAGCAAATAGAAGAAGCTGCCCAGCCATTAAAGGTGAAAAGTGTAGATACAGAGAAAACATTCAGTAGAGTGAAATGGAGACATCTTTTCAAGGTACTACATAAAAATAGAATTACCACAGGATTTAATAAGATTACTACAAAAAAAAAAAAATATATATATATATATATATATATATATATATATATATATATATATATATATATAGTTTACCATGATAAGGTCAAATGCACTAACATCAAACTTGCATTTGATCGAAAAAATAACATCTAAACCTAACATATCAAAAGAGAGGAATGTCACACATAGTTTGGACAATAAAGTACATTCCATAATGTCGACATTCCCCTCTTCCAGACACGGCGGTTAGCTCACCTTTACTATTTTGCAGGGGGACTATGCCTCGGGGGGGGCTTTGCCCCACACCCCCCCTACTTAAATACACCAACTCCAAGATAGCACTACAGTGAGGAAATGGGCTACTTCCCTGCTCCTGACTGAAGTGCAACCTCCCTCCACAATTTCTGTATATCACTTTCTCAACTAACCTCGTTCAACAGCTTGTCATTCGATTTCCTGCCCCTTAGAAACTGTGAGTTCACACATCAGCCATTCAACATCCTGCAGTTCAAGTAAATGATATCAAGCCTATATATATATATATATATATATATATATATATATAGGGCTACCTCTCTTAATCGACAACGCAGTTTGTCGAGTAACAGGAGACTGAACCCACTTCAGCGAAAGTACACATCATTGAAAGTGCACTTTTGCTGAAGGCGATTGTCAAAAAAACGAAAAATTAAATTGAACTGTTTATGCAGGGGGGGCAAGCCCCCCTGCACCCCCCATGTGGGGGGCTATGCCCCCCACACACCCCTACTTAAATATACCAACTCCGAGATCGCACTACAGTGGGGAAAAGGATATATGTCCTTATCCCCACTGTAATCGGCTTCAGCGAAAGTGCACTTTTGATATTGTGCACTTTCGCTGAAATGGGTTCAATCTTCTGTTACTCGACAAACTGTGTTGTCGATTAAGAGAATGGGATCCATATATATATATATATATATATATATATATATATATATATATATATTTATATATATATATATATATATATATATATATAGATAGATATTAGAGCAATTGCAGCTGTTCAAATGAATGCAGAATTTACTCCTTGTTTTACTATTGCCGGGGCACCCATCAAGGATGCCCATTATCACCAATATTATTTTCACTTTATTTGGAACTGATGGCTATAAGACTTATAGAGACTCTGACTTGAAGAAAGTGTGGAATGGGTAGAGGGAAACAAAATTGGCACTTTATGCAGATGGTCTTTTGCTATATTTAACTTAACCTGAAACACATCTTGACAATTTACTGAAATAACTGAAAGACTTTGGGAGCATCACAATATACAAGATTAACGTAGGCAAGACTCAAGCTAGAGCCTTAAAATATTACCACCAAGAGATCAGCTCCAAAGACACCGCTATTATTTAAAACAGGGATAATAAAATACATAGGTGTACAAATCATGACCTCAGTTAAAGAGACAAAGATAATTACTTTTTCCAACCTTAAAACAGGAATAATGGAAAATTTAAAAAATGCAAGTTACTAGATTTAGAACTGGACCAAAAAGTAAAAGTCCTCCAAATGTTTACTTTCTCACAGATGCTGCATGGATTTCCAGCAATACTTCTAGACTCAGGAAATGACTTTTTCAGAAGATTAAAACTATGCTATCAAACTTGGTCTGGGGACAGCCAAAACCAAGAATTACATGGGAAAACCTATCACAAAACAAAAGATAAGGGAAGTTTAGCAATTCCAGATTTATGGGCATACTGGATGGCCTGACAAGTAAAGAAATTTGTTTCTTGGCATTTCCAAGAAAGCAAACTGAGATTGGTGGAGATGGGTTATTTCCTATTAAAGGCAAAATGTGTCACCTTGAAATCACTTTCTGGCACTCTGTAAGCAATAGGTTAACACCCCTGTTTAAAAAGACATAGCTATAGGGAGCACTGAATTTAATGAATGCACATATAGATAAGAGGAAAAACATGATTGCACATGCTCCCATAAAAATATATTTAATAGAGATGCAGAACGATCAACTGCGCACACATCAATTGAGACTCAACTGCTGGAAACAATTAGAGGAATGATCCAACTTTTTAAAATGGAGTAACTTTAGGAAAAATTCTGAAATGGCTCAGGAGACATCCTGGTGTACAGCAGACTTAAATTATGTTATAGAACTAGAGAGAAATCAGAGCTGAATCACTCTAATAAGAAAAACTGAGAACATTGTTTGACAGCTATGCAAGGTCAAGGATGGACCATGAAAAAAGCAGTCTCCAAAATATATAAAATGATAAAATATGTAAGAGGTTTAATAAAGGCCGGTATAATCCCCCAAGTCCTTTTTATGGCAGTGAAATCCCTTCAGCCTTCTTTTTCAGTTTCTTTGCCATTTAAAAGAAAGAGTTCCCTCTTTTGCTCAGGTTTTGTCTGAATCAGATATTAAGGACTTAACTATGCTTCTGAATCAGAATATACTCTCTCCATAGACCCCTGTGAATACATTTCTTTTGGGGATACTATTACAAAAATGAAGAAATATTTTAAATAGGATGATAGGGTGGCACAGAAATGTATGCAGTGACACAGTAGCACACTGGATAGGTGGGGAGGCACAGTGGCACACTGGATAGCATTGTTCACTCACAACAAAAGCTTCTCCAGTTTGATTGTCATCTGGGGTGTATACTTTGTGGAGTCTGCATGTCCTTCATGTGTTTGTGTAAGATTCCTTTGAGTACTCCGGTTTCATCAGACATTCCAAAGACATGCAGTAAATAAACTGGACACTCTAAATTGGCCATAGATGTGAGTCTGCATGCAAGAGTGTGTGATATGAAACAGCCATGGCAGGCCTAACCACCTCTTGATGTGAAACTTGGGTCTCGATGACTGTCATTTTGAAGTGACACCCTGACCTGATGTGCAAAAATGGGAAAAAAGAGGGTTGTAGACTGATGGATGGATTGTAGGGAAGTGTTAAAATCTCAGAAGAGATATTATGAATAATAATATGACTTATCCTAAACCAGTGGCCGTCATCACAGTTTTAGAGGCTTTGGATAATGCATTTGCTTCTCCTTCTATTTCCCAGATTCCTAACTTTCTGCCCTATGAAACCCTGTATATTTCACAGGGTGCAACACACACATTAATTATTTTACAGAAACCTAGTTGCATACCCTGTTATTATTTCTATGAATGGGCACAGAGCATCTAAGGACTTTTCTTCCTCCAATCCTGTCCCAAATGACATAGATAGTCATTTATTTGATAAAGTTTGAAAGAAGGTCTATACATCTTCCATTCTGGGTTTTAGCACTATTAATTGCCAGACTAACATGTCCAAGTGCTTTTTCTTAGCTTGCATTTAACCTTAGCTTCACTTTCTAACTCTAATGTTAAATCATGCATGTTAGAAGTGTTAAAATCTGCTTCACAGGTGACAAAGCATATTAAATAAACTTATGATTTAGTACATGCTGTGTTCAGGGCTGTTGCTTCTGGTACTGTAATGCATAGAAACACATAGAAGAGATTACAGTATTTCCCAGATGATTTTAAAACTTAGTTGCTAAATGCCCCTTTTGATACAGACCTTTTGCTTGGCAATTATTTCAGCAAAAGTATTAAAGACACCGGCAGAAAAGGTTAAATTGATGCACATAACCAAATAAATCTGTTTTGTCTGATATTCCAAAATATCAAAGGAATTATCTAACTATTTTGTTTCTTTTTTTTTTTTTTTTTTTTTGAAAAGTTATTTAATGCTCCCCCAGCAAAGGCCTGCTAGATAACAATATAAGAAATAGCTGAGAGATTCAAGAAAAAAAAAAAAAAAACATCTTTCAAAAGAAGATGGGGACTACCTATGCCTACTCCCTCTATCCACATCACTACTCACCTTGGCTATTCTTTTGAAAGGAAAACACATAGACCTTTCAAAGATGAATACATTTTTGTATCCCAAAATTCAAGGTGCTCAATTTACAGACTCCTTCCCCCTTTGTTTCTCAAGGCTTTTCTAGTATCCTTGGACTTAAAAGATGCTTACCTGTACACTTTAAATCCAGAAAATTCATTCATGTTCTAAGATTCTTTGCCTTAAGAATGGATTTTATTATACATCATTGACCTTTGGTCTTGCTACTGCCCCAGGAAAGTGTTTTTCCCATCTTAGCCCTTTGAAAACTTCAGGGTAACCATTATTTCATATTCCCTTATCTCAGCTTCATCAGTCCAAGACACCTTAGGTGATATTCAATTCACTATAAAACTTTTCAGCAGTCTGGGATTCAAGCTAAATCTGAAAAAAAAACTTGTTGAAATCTCTATCATAAGTTAGTATTTCTATGATGTCTCCTAGACAACTCCACATCTGTTGCAGATCTCTTTTTAGACTAAGTGTTATCTTATTGATGTCACTTTTTGAATCTGGCCCATCAGTGCATGTCCACTTCAACAAAGCTTTTCAGAATTCTGTTTTTCATGGCTTTCTCCATCCTAATGGTTCCATTTGTCAACCTACACATAAGGCAAGTCCAACTGTATCTCAAATCAGTCTGGATCTAGCATCTTTATTCCTAGCCTTACCAGGTTCCAGTGCTCAATTTCATCAAGAAGGAACGCCTTTGGTGGGTCAATCAAGTCTAGGTGAATCCATGTCTCTCTTTCTACCCATCTTCTTGCTCAGTCATTCATAACAGATGCTTCCGACTTTGTATGGGAGGGGGCAGCATCCCAAGGCCTCAAGGTTCAGGGCATATAGGATACTCATTTTGAGGAACAGGCATGCAAATCCCAAGGACATAATGGCTCTAATAAAAACGATCAAAACCATAAATCAGCTGTGGATCCCTGGATCCCTGTTACGATAAGAGAAACACCTCAGTGGTGTGGTATATAACCAAACAACGGGGAACTATTTATGTTTGGAGTTGGGAATGCAGGACAACCTCACTTTCCAGGCGACATACATTCCTTCAGAGCAGCACACAATAGCAGAAACTTTTAAGTAGATCCATGATTGACCCTCATGAGTGGATGCTATAGCTGAATGTCATTCAGGATATTGTCCATCTGTGGTGAACTTCACAAGTAACTCTACTTATATCTCTTCCCAATGGACAATTAAATTAGCTCTGGTCCAGGACATCTTGCAAAAAGGCCTGTAAAATGGACTAAATTTTCCCTATTGATGGAAATGCCTTCTCCCTTTCATCTGATACCCAGTCTTCTTGGAAAGATCAAGTCAGACTTGCCAAAGATGCTTTTTGTAACCTCCTTTAGGCCAAGAGAACATTATTTCGTCCTTTTCATTCATCTAACTAAGGATGACTACCAACATTTTCAAAAAGTGGATCATATCACATAGGAAAAGGGATCCTTAATCACATTAACATTCAAAATTTGTAGCTAACAGTTTGGATGACAGCACTGTGATTTCATTAAGGCAGTACTTAAACATCATACTAAGCAAACTGGAAAAGATTTTCGAGTTAGTGTCATAAAAGAGAACAAGACCTATCATATGCAGGGATGTTCTGATTCTTCACCACCCATATGAATTGCGTAAGTCTAGCCTAGGGTTCAGGTATTTCTTCTTATCTGTCCTTGTTCACCTTTTTATTCTATACCTCAAGTTAAACAGCATTTAAGAGGAGTTTTGATTATTAGGCCACCTAGAAAAGAAGTAGCACTTTATTGGAATCTTAATTTTGCTTTGGAGATGTTAACTCTTTCTCTCCCAGTCTCTCTTTCTCTCCTTTACACCTTACAGACACTACCTCTTTAAAATTCTAACATGGAAGACTGCTTTGTTTGTTGCTGTGACTTTTGATAGACAGGCCCTTATGTCTATAAAACATTTCTTGGTTTTTCCACAAATTAGGATGAGTCTCAGAACCAACACTTCTTTTATGTGAAAAGTTGTCTCTGAATTTACTTTGAAACAGACCATTAATTTTCATATGCTTTATACTCAACTCAAAAACAGAGTACAAAGCATTCTGCAGACCTTAGAAATGCACAGAAAATTTTAATTTTACTTGGACAAGACTAGCCAAATTTTTGTAATGGCAAACAGAAAGGACAGCCAGTTTCCAAAGAAAATATTTCTGGATGGCTGATTCATACTGTTAATTTTTTTTTTTTGCATTCACCAGGAAAAAGCTCATCTCTGAAAGTCAGGGCTCTCTCTACTAAAACTGAACCTCCTGCAGAGGCTTTTTTTAAAAGGGATGGACTCTAGGTCTATAGAAGTAGCTAAATGGTCTTTTGTCCAAACCTTTAGTAGACACTACAACCTTGATTCAGTCTCAGGAAATTGACATGGATTTGCAAATGTCATGCTTCGGGGATTCTAGACTCTATTCTTTCTCCAGCAACCTTTCTTCCTAAGTTATGGTAATCATCCTATATAGTTATATTTACTGCAGCAGTGATCTAGTGAGGAATGATAGTACATTTATTTAAGTTAAATTACCATGATGGTAGATATTTGAATATATCACTGTTGCAGTATAAGCATCTCATTATACAATAAATAGCATACACCATGACAAACAGTGTTATTTGGGGTAGTCACATTGTGTAGATTGGTTTTCCAAATTGCGCACACTTGTGTGTGACCACTTATTTTGCAAATTTTCTTAGTGAGATGTGGCAAATGAAAGATATGAGCTTGGACAATCATATTGGATAACCATAAGCAAACAATGCAACAAGCAGATTGGAAGGTTACTGAGATAATGGTTATATGAAATGGGGCATCACCAGCAGAAAACATGAGTAATTAACCCACCATCTTCACAAGTGGTAAAACCAGCCCTAGGATTCAGAACAGGCTACCATAAGCATTAAGCCCTAACATGAGTAGACAACCTCTGGTGGATTCCTATTCTGATTCAGAGACGGGTCCACCGCAGTAATTTTATACAATCAGTAGAATCATCAAGGTGAGCCTTCTCTACAACAATGCTAAATGCTAGTGAGGCATCCTGGGGGAGAAGCTAATGCTAATTAGCCATGTGGTCTCCCCAAGAAATTCCTGCAAGAAGGAAGTAAAGAAGGCTTGTGAATTCGAGAAACACTCAGTTGTGTTAATTAGCATGGCTGTCCATGATAATTAATGTGGTCAACATGCTGCATTCATCCATTATCTTCAAGCAGTGAAACCACGTAACTGTTAAGGTTAAGGAAGGTGAAGTGGACAAATAGTGGTGGCTGGTTTGAGAGTCTGTATATGTGTGCAACAGCATGTATACATGTCTACAACATTATGAAGTGCTGTGATGACTATGCATGTGTGTGTGCACGTGTGTATGCATGCGTGTGTGTATAGGTGCGTGTTTGTGTGTGTGTGTGTGTGTGTGTGTGTGTGTGTGTGTGTGTGTGTGTGTGTGTGTGTGTGTGAGTGGGTGTGTGTGCCTCTCTCAAATCAAAATTACTGAAAGTCATCGCACACAGATTAATAATATTGTATATAAAATGCAGTTTATCAGACATTTCTGACCACACAGCATACCATGTATGTATGTGACTACTGAGAAACTATAACGATGTATTAGTACTGAAATGTGACACTGATAGCTGCCACATGGGAACATAAGAAATCTGTAGTATTTAAGCATAGCCTTATCAGAAGGCCACCCTTTGTGATATAATTATTCTGATGTTGTATACTGGTATGACACTTACACCAAAGGTATGGTGATACATTTAGATCTAAGGTTCACTGACCACATATGATATGGTTATTAATATGGCTGGCAGTTACTCAGCAGAACCTGTCATTCATGCAAAAAAGGCTTATAGAAGGTTTATCTCAAGAGTGATCATGAAGATCACAAAGCAACACAAACTCTTAACCATGAACAACAGTCATGGTGAAAATTATACTTAAAAAATTTCACATACCACAACACTGGAGGCTGTAGCACAACCTCACAGCCTTGTTACTCTGAGATCTCTGCACCTCAGTGAAAATAGAAATCCCTGTAAAACTTCAAACTCAAACTTTAAGTGTACTCATGTGTTGAACACAATCCCTATCAGCTGATTGAGTTTTCAGAAATTCAAAATTCATATAGGAGAGATGATGAGATTGAATTTACAAAACGTCAAAGCTTTTGAATGGAGATCATTGTACAGGCAGGATCAGGAAATTTCCAATTTTCCTCAATATAGTGCAGTCTCAGAGTTGGTATACTTAATTTGCAGGAGGTGTGGGGGGAGGGGGGCTTGCCCCCCTGCAAAAACATAAAAAAGATAGATTTTTGTGTGTTTCGGGATTTTTTTCTTTTTTAATGTTCAGATTTTGGAAATTTGATCATATATATATATATATATATATATATATATATGGTTCTAGGACTTTTGATCGAAAGATCAAAATCCCAAATCCATTACCACTGAACACACTTTAACAAAAGCACTTTCATCAAAAAAGTGCTTTCGTTAAAGTATGTTAAAAGAAAAAAAACACAAAATCTACTTGAATGCAGGGAGGCAAGCCCCCCCCCCCTGCACCCCCTGATGTGGGGGGAAAGCCCCTCACACCACCCCTACTTTAATATTCTCACTCCGAGGTCACACTAGATTGCAGAAAAGGGAATTTTCCCTTACCGCACCATAGTACGAATGGAACAACAAGCATACTTACACGAAAGTGCTGCTTCAGTGAACAGCACTTTCGCACAAGTATGCTCACCAAATTACGATTCGGTAAAAGATGCAGTCGAGCATCTGTACGGATCCCATATATATATATATATATATATATATATATATATATTTATATATATATATATATATATATATATATATATATATATGTATTATATATATATATATATATATATATATATATATATATATATATATATACATATATCTACAGTACAATTCCTCAACACTTTCCTGTTTCATTGACTGCTGTCACTACTTGGTATTCATATACTCCCAACTTACCAAACTTCAAATCAAGACACCACACACTTCTGCACCTCTCACTCTTTCTGTCTGTTAATTCTGGGAATGTACAACAGTGGTAATTACAAAACAAAACAAAAAACTTCATTACTACCATTGTTTTATGTTGCCACTGTGTCCAGTTTCTTGTAGCTGATGGAAGTAATAATCAATGAAACTGCACTGTACAATTTCAAAACAATGAATTCCAGGAGAAGAAATGCAATGACCTTATATATCATTTAATGGTTCAGATGTAAATTTTATTTAGTTATTTATTTATTTATTTATTTATATTTGTTGACCGGGAGTGTCCGGCTGGACGTAGGTCCATTTTCAGCAGAGGCCCGGGGAGAAAAGCTCCAGAGTTAAAACAAACAGACAGTAGTTACATTGGATTACATAGTGTTTAACAATTTACATAGCAATTACTTACAACATATTTACAGATGAAGAACATAGTACATCAGTAGACAACTAGAATCTATCTGTGAAGTACATAACAGACATTAACAAATGTTACAATAAGAAGTTCCTGCTGTATAATAA
>NC_056746.1:466184742-466319742 GCF_019279795.1 Protopterus annectens
ATGTGTGCTAACCTAACCCTAACCCTGCCCTAATCCAAACCCTGTACCTCATCTAACAGAAACCCCTTCCATGACATTTCCTCTATTCAAAATGGTTGGAAGTTGTGTAGTGTTTTGGTTTAAAATTCACAAAAGGACATTGTTTTTATTTTGCCACTGATTGTTGTTTTGATCTGCTGTTTTATTATTATTATTTTTTTGGTAAGTATATATTTGAAGTGCTAGCACTGATCAAGGTATAGGTAGAGGAAGAATGTCCTGAAAGCACTTTATCAAAAACAGAACTTTGCCCAAAGGAAGGAAAGCCGAGCTGTCATTGTTAGCATGTGGATCCTTCCCCTTAGAAGATCGGGTCTTAGGAAGGAGTCAAAACAGACTTTGAGGCTGAAAATGAATCCTGGACTGTGTACCAGGTTTATTGTGAAACTGAGATCTTTCATAAGAGAGTTTTGTGGAGGAACCTGGAGAAGTAGGTTATCCAAATAAGGGAACACTTGGATTCTCTGAAGGCTGCAGATGGCTATGACCAGCAACAGACATTTTGTGAATATTTGGTTATAAACATTTTCAACATACCTATCCATGGTCATGCTATCCTTGTCTCTAGGTGACACGTTACAGGAGGACAACGGATTAGTGCTTTTTTCCATAGAAAGGGAAATCATAGCTGGGTAAGTGTAGATAGTTTTATAAAGAAACTTTTGATCATCAGGCACTTTATAAAACCTGGTTCTTAGGTGCAGGAGGCTGAGATTTGGGAAGGAAGCATTAGTGAAGGCATCCAAAAGGACTTCAAGGATATGGGAGATGGTTGAGGGTTTAGGAGTACCCATGTCCAAGGCTGCATAATACCTCTGTTGCACATCGATGATCTTCGACTCTTCCGATTTACAATGTTGCAATCATTTCACAATAAACCTAATAACTAGTAATTGGCCACTATATCTTCAAAAGAGGGCTCCTCTAAAGGATAATCAAGAGATAGGGTATCATCCTTATTAGATGCTACAGCCAAAGGGAAATGGATTTGAGATGAATATGCAATGGATCATCATCAGAATCCTAATATTCCTTATCAGAGGAAGAACCCCTGTGTCTCTTAAGAGGAGCAGAAGAAAGAGGGGCAACAGCTGGATCAGCATGAAAATACTGAGGGAGCTTAAGAAACATAATGGCCTTAAACTACGTAAAGTCTTACCATTCCTTCTGTGGATCCCTTACAGGCTGAGGTGGAAAAGAATGTTTCATCTTCTGTCTTTCTTTGTAATGACATCTGCCTGAACAAATCGTAGAGAATTAGAGCCCTGAATGACTTCTATCAGACAACCAGGTACTTCCTCTCTAACTAAAATTTGAGGAATATCTTCTGGTTCTCTGAAGATAACCAACCAAGGTACCTCCTTCTCAGACGTCTGGTCAGCCACAGTTGCTATGTGATTAAGCTGTCCCATATCAGACTCCAACTGGGTTGTGATAGTGGGGGCCATCACAGGAACTGAATGGTCCAAGGACTCCACAAATGACACAGGAGAGACATCCTCATTCAACTGGATAGCTGAAGCCTCATGTTTAGCCTTCTTAGGATTCTTCTTTGATAACAACTGGACATCAGGCCAGGATGGTGCAGACAACACTGTGCCATGTGTGAGCTCTTTGAGTCTTTGGTTTTCTAAGTAAATCTTTAAGGAAGAGAGATGGCTGCATAGAATATTTGGGACAAAGGACTGACAAATAACTCACTTTTTGTAGCTATGTTCAATACCAAGGCATAAAAGACAATTTATCTGTGATCCTTGTATGGAATTTGCCTCCCACATCACATTTCCCTCTCTTGGATGACATGTACAAAAATCAGAAGTAGCAGTAAGAGCAGGAATTGTCCACAGTGGGGTACTCACCTGCACAACAGTCAGAATCTCCTGCCAGCCTGGTTGATGTGGACATACTGAGACAGTGTAGCAACTGCCTCATGTTTACTGACAACCCTCTTTTCCTAGCACACAATTCTTCCAGCTGCAAGAAATGCATGTAAATCAGTAACCTGGAGTCCATGCTCTCTCGCGCCACAGCCAGTACTCCTGACAAAGAGGAGATTGCCAGCACAAACTTGCTGGGGCATTGGTGGGACATGTCTCTGCTTTGGGCTTGAAGCATGGGTTTGGGTTTGGGATTCTGCAAGTGTTGAATAGGGTGAAAATGGGGGAGGTCTAGTGGGTAGAGCTTAGCTGGTTAAATGTGGATGGATCGGCTATTTTGGGGTGGACCACCAACCTGGGTTAGATAGTGGTGTCGGGACAGTTTTAAAAGATAGACATGATGTAATGTGGTCATGTGTGCAATGTTTTGTTTTTGGATGTATATATATATATATATATATATATATATATATATATGCGTGGGGGCTTTTGTGTGTGTTGCTGGGGCAATTTGGATTCTTGGTTGATGTGTTGGTTGTTTGGCTGTGTGTGATATGTGGGAGATGAATACAGTTTTGTGCTTTGTACACTGGGGAGGAGTTTTGCTTGAAAGCTTTGTTTTATCCTACTGATTTTGTTAAACTACAGGTGGTGGAACGGTGGACTTCTGTTTTTTTTTTTTGTTGCTTTTTGGTTGGCTGTGTGCCTGAAGTTCTTCAGCTGTTTGGGGTACTTGCTTGGACTTTTTGTAACTGTTTTGTGGTGATTCCCTACAGCATGCTTGCTTTTATGGAGACACAGAGATACAGCCAGGGTGTACTTTGACTGTTGCTGCTATGGTACATACTGCCCCAGGTACTGTATATACAACTGAGAAGTTAAGAGGACTGCTAACAGTTGACATTAATCTGTTTTTGGATATATGTACTGCTTCTACAGAGACTGTATTTGTAAATAATAATAGTGCTGAAATGTTGCATCTACAACATGTTTTAAAAACACTGCGATACAAAGTTGAACAGTACAAAAGGTTGCAGTGGCAGAGACTGAGTTTTAATGCATATCTGTCACTTGGCATTGTACCTAGGGGACTTAGAATCACTAAAATGCCCATGTATGGGAATAAACATCTAGAACTATTGTTAAAATGGCAGGAATTAAATTTACTGCTTAGTGTTGATTATATGAGGTTGATGAATTACTTTTTTGTCAATCATAAGGCAGAGCTAATAGCGGAAATTGAGGCTTTAGAAGATCAGCTACTTAATGCCTCAGAGTGTTCCGCTATTATTAAAGAATTTAATGACCTGGTAAGCTACCTTGAAAGTACTGAGGATAAGCTAATTGCAACTAAAAAACATAAACTATTATGGGACATTAATGATATTAAAAATATGAATATCTTTTCCTGGCCTAAAACAATTCAACCAATGAGAGAGCGATATCTCAAACCAGTCCACCAATTACGGAACACCGCTGATGTCGTCACGCCTATCAGGTCTAAGTCAACGAAGTGTGGTGAAGCTGTGCCTGAGTTAGACAGCTTCACAGTTGTAGTAAAGCAGCTGTTAGCTGATGGGAGACCAACGGATAAAATGAACGTCTCTATCACTTCTCAGAATATTGTTTCTGAGTCGAGTTTAGCAGCTTCACCAACATCTAGTGATAGTAAAGAAAAAGGTGATGTACAACCTTTTTTACAAAATCATTTCTCCCTAAAGCAGCCAATAGCAGTGAAATAAAAGGTCAGAGGTCGGAGCAGCAGTCACAAATGGATGAGAAATGGCAGGGAAGAAGAAGAACTCAAAGTATACAAGTCCAACATGGTAGGGCAGGAAATGAAAAACAAGAAAGCGAAGACTTGACTGTAATAGCAGATAATGTACTTAATTTATCTAATTTGCCATTCTCTACATCACAGTTACATCTTTTGAATAAGGGATTAACTTTTATCCCATCAGTTGCCAATGTTTTAACTGAATTACTGTCTGAGCTGAGATTGTTTGTTAGATCTGTGGATCTTAAATTATTATTTAAAGATGCTTTACAATGTGATACTTTATCTCTTAAATTTTCAAGTACTTTTGTACCTTGTAGTACACCTACTGTTAAGCTTTTTTAAACATTTGCGAGCAAGAAATATACAAAATGTATTTCCAGAATCAGAAAGGTGATATATTTTATAATCTTAGCTCCAATGAAAGGAATGCACTTTTTGCTCTTTGTCTGAATAATGATCTGATTATTAAACCTGCAGACAAGGGAGGTAAGACTGTAGTAATGAATGTGGCTCAGTATAATGAATGGATGTATCACTTTTTATCTGAGGGTATGACTTTTGTTGAAGTAAAGAAGAAATATGTGTCAGATATTAATATGAAGGGTAAGAGTTTTTTATATGACATGTTAATTGACAATATGATTACACCTGAAATATATAATTATTTGTATCTAGCTAATCCTGTTGTTCATTTCATTTATGGACTGCCCAAGATCCATAAAGGCCTAGTGAAACCCCTTATGAGACCTATAGTCTCAGGTAAAAGATGGGCCACTGTAGCTATTTCAAAATATGTGGATAAACAGTTAGCCCCTTTATTTGACATACTCTAGTAGTTATATTAAAGATACTCATGATTTTTTACAAACTCTCAATAAATGGACCCACACTAATATAAATGATGATATTCTCTGTCTCATATCACCTCCTTAGAAGCGATCTCTTGACTTACAAATTCATGTCTGACCCAGCTCTGTTAGAAATGCTACATCTAAAGAAATCCCAATCCGGCCGCACCACACATTTCAGAGACCTTAACATCATTACCACAATCAACAGAACAAGCTGGAGGGACAAGGTCATAACTCAGAGACTGCTCATGCTATGGAATAGACTTCCCATACATGTCAAACAGAGCACCCCACTGGCCCTCTTCAAGAGAAATATTGATGAGTGGATGGGATATAGAAAATTCACCCCAGGGATCACTCCAGTGACTCTACTTGACAGAGGCACTGGGAACTAAGATCAGATGGCACGATGCCAGGGTAATCCTATGGGCTAGGATTGCAAAGGCTCCAGCGCCATTAGCCTAGTACACAACTATCAGACAGGCTCAAAACCCAAAAAGTAAAATGCCGCTTCTTCATAGAAAAACAGTAAAATTTATTGTGAGCGCTTTTGACTGCTTACAATGAAGAAACTTTTTCAGACCTTGACAGAGGAAGAACCCCTCTGTCTCTTAAGAGGAGCAAGAAGAAAGAGGGACAACAGCAGGATCAGCATGAAAATACTGAGAGGGCTTAAAATACATAATGGCCTTAAACTGTGTAAAGTCTTACCATTCCTTCTGTGGATCCCTCACAGGCTGAGGTGGAAAAGAATGTTTCATCTTCTGTCTTTCTTTGTAAGGACATCTGCCTGAACAAATCATAGAGAATTAGAGCCCTGAATGACTTCTATCAGACAACCAGGTACTTCTCTCTAACTAAAATTTGAGGAATATCTTCTGGTTCCCCGGAGATAAACAACCAAGGTAATGCCTTCTTAGATGTCTGGTCAGTCACAGTTGCTATGTGATTAAGCTGTCCCATATCAGACTCCAACTGGGTTGCGATAGTGGGGGCCAACACAGGAACTGGATGGTCCAAGGATACGTCAAATGACACAGGAGAGACTTCCTCATTGAACTAGATAGCTGAAGCCTCATGTTTAGCCTTCTTAGGATTCTTCTTTGATAACAACTGGACATCACGCCAGGATGATGCAGACAACACCATGCCATGTGTGAGCTCTTTGAGTCTTTAGAACTAAGGTCGGGTGGCACGATGCCAGGGTAATCTTATGGGCTAGGCTTTTAAAGGCTCCAGGGCCATTAGCCTAGTTCACACCTATGAACACATCTATGAACCTATGAACAAACACCACACCACTCACATCACATACCCAAGCACAACACACACATACCTATTCAACGGTCCTTAATAAAAACTTCAGATACCTTGAAAACATACTCACAGACATTCCACACACACAACACCAAGCACATCACACACAGCAGACAACACACCACTGTCTCATGTACATAACCCATAAGGCAAAACAATAAACCATCACAACCCAAAATAAACCAAACATACTAGTCATTGGTGACTCAGTTGTGAGACACACCAATGTCCCCCTCACCATGCTCAACAAGGAGAAGGTCAAGGTCAGTTGTCTGTGTGGTGCCAGAATCTGCCACATCACACACGCACTTAAGCCTCTCCACAAATACAAGTATGACTCTGTCATTGTCCATGTTGGTGTGAATGACTTGACATATACCTCCCTGGACTATATGAAGAGAAACATGACTGAACTCTCAGAGTATGTGTTCCAGGCAGGTATGACCCTAGCCCTAAGCAGCATCCTACCTTCACCAAGAATGATACCACAGTACCAAAAAAAAAAAATAATTGACTTCAACAATTGGCTTAGTTTCCGGTGTCATTCCAAGGGGATCCAGTGTCTGTCTGCCTGGGATGACATGGTCGACAGGCCTCGATGCTTTGCCAGAGATGGCCTTCACCTGTCACCACTGGCTTTCTGGATCCTGACCAAGGCTCTTGCCTCCCCCATTGTGCCTTTTTTTGGCAATGTCCCAAAGACAAAGCTTCCAACATAAAAGATCTGTCAAAAAGCAAATTGAAGGTCATGCTGCTTAATGCTAGGAGCCTTAACCTGAAAATGGACTCACTGGAGGCTCTCCTTGCACTGGAAGATGCCAATGTCTGTGCGGTCATGGAAACTTGGTTCAGGGCTGTGGAGAGCACTCTGCCTTACCAGGCTATACCTCATTCCACACATTCTGACCCCAAAAATGAGGTCAGGAAGACTAAGGGTGGCAGAGTCTTTATCTTCATTAAGGACAGGCACACGTCCAGACTGGTTTGAAAGCATGATGCACTGGAACTGACAGTTGGCAATACACACATCCAAGTTATAACTAGCTATAGACCCCCCTCCATGACTCAGGACACCCAATAGTCTTACCTGGATCTACTTGATGAGGTACTCCCTAACACCCTGATCCTTGGTGACTTCAACTACCCCATCATAGTCTGGGTAAAGGTGAACTATTCTTGCACTCTCTCAATGATTCCTTGACTTCATCAGTTCTAATGGACTGGACTAGCTCCAACATGGGTGACCAATACACCACTCCCATAGTATGCGCTTCCCTGGGGAGATAATATCATCAGACTGTCTCATTTGAAGTTTCTATCCCACCCAACCCCCCCCCCAGCCGTAATCAAGTTAAAAACCTTTTCATAAGCTGACTACAACCTCCTAAGGGAGGGTATCTGTAGCTTCACAGCACAGCTCCCCTCAGAGGATACAGACAACTGGGCTGAACAATACGCCAGTGCAGTACACAAGCACCTGTACAACTGCATGGACTCACATTTAACCATCAAGTAGTGGCAGTGGTCAGAAAAGCTTTTTACTTGGTTTATCTCATAAGTAAAGGGATTGCATCCAGAAAAAAGGAGGTTATTACTTCTCTATACTTCTCCCTCATTAGACCAATAATTGAGTATAACACCTCGTTTGGGATGTACGTCTCCAAACATCTGCATCAACTGGAAAGGCCACTGAAATACCTCACAAAGAGAATCCATGGCCTCCAACACCTGTCCTATGCAGACAGTCTCAAATCACTATCACTCTACTTGGTATCATACAGATTGCTCAGGGGTGATGTATATCCGCCTACAAGGCAATCTTGGACCCTGCCCTACTAGAGATGCTTCATATTAGTAAGCCTAACTCCTCACGGACTACCTGCTCATAAGGCCTGAATCTAATATGTGACATCAACAAAAACTGCTGAAGAGACAGGTTTGTCTACCAGAGACTGCCCCATCTCTGGAATAGACTTCCCATACATGTCAAACAGAGTACCTGGCTGACCCTGTTCAAGGGCAACCTTGATGAGTGGATGGGAAAGCACAAATTTGTCCCAGAGGTTCCATCTCTATCCCTCATTGACAGGAGTGACAGGTGCTAACTGAGATTTCTTTCTGGGGGTAAACTCTTGGCTAGGCTAGTAAGGGCCCCAGGGCAATTAGCCTAATAACCACCTATAATCCTATGAAGCTGAACAAGTTGTCTACTTCACAGACCAAAGATGAAGAAAAGTTCTGCTTTCAGGCTGACAGTGAGGAAATACTGAAGTAATTTGTATGTCCCTTATGTACCTCCCACTTTTGGTCTTAGGTCATATGTCGGATATACAGCATGAGAGGAGGGCACCCAGGCTTTGGTATGTTGGTTGGACATACATCTTTCCTTGGCAGGATATCCCATTGTAATACTGGAACAGCAATCTTGGAAGGACATTATATTTTGTGGTAATCATCTGAACCGATGCCTAGATATGCATATGTTAGCATTGCTTTATTAGGCAAATAATTCATTCAGAAATAACAGTCTAATAAAAGCTAACACATGAAATGCACTTCAGTAAAGCCAAGTCTATTAATGTAGTTATGTAGCATTTACTCAAGTATTTTTATGATACAGTTTGGTCAAATGACTGCTTAGCTGCTACATTAATTGAACTGAATTTCAGCTCCTGCTAAAAATCTTCATTTATATTATTTTACTTTATGATTTTGCAACAGTAACTTAACTCTATGTCTGAACAATGTCATAGAGGTTCTGTGTTTCACATGGATAGGTAGACTATTCCAAAGATGCAGCAGTTACTAGGAATAAATCTGTCCCTCCAGCATGTCATATTTAAATCGCAGGACATATTCAGGTCCCTGGAACAAGTGGTTCTGGTCCCATTTGATTTATGGATATGCAGCAAGTTCATTAGTTTTGGGTCTGAGATTGCTCTTAACCCAGGTATAAGTCTCCCCTAAGAAGTCTATAAGATACAGAATAAAGAGACAGGGACCTTATTCGGTCTGTGTATGGCACATGCTGAAGTCCCTTGATCTTCTTTGTTAGAAACCTTTGAGACCTCTCCAGTAGCTGCAAGTGCTTTGTACTGTACATACTGAATGAGGCATTATACTCAATTATGGGCTGGATTAGTGCTGAGTATAGAGGAGTTATAACCTCTTTATCTATAACCTCTAGAGGCGATACCTTTACTGTGCTATGTAGAAAGTCTTACTTACTACAGTAGACACATGGTCGAAGTTAAGGTCGCGGTCAACTTGTGATACAAGGTCCCTTACTACTTCGTGGGTACTTGGGGTATTGTTGTTGATTTCATAGTGTGAAGGGATATTGTTTGTGCTGAAGGGAATGATGATGCATTTCTGTGCATTCAGTTTGATATCGTGACTAAGACACCAGTCATTGGTCTACATACAACCCTCCTGGAGTATACTGACATAATTTGGGGATTCAATAACTCACCCAGTTTGCAGTTGTCTGCAAACTTGGTCAGTCACAACCCTTTAGTTTTGACCTGAACTTTTGAGAAGTATACACCAAACAGTAGGGGGCTCAGCACTGACCCCTGTGGCATCCCACTGGTAACAGTTCTGCTGGCTTATGTGGAGTCACCCACTTTTGATACTGTGTGTCTGGTTTGTGAGCCAGTTGGCAACCCAGCCTACAATGAAGGGGTTTACATTCAGTTTGCTAAGTTTATCGGTAATGCCTAGTGTGGGATTGAGTCAAACGCCTTTGCCAAGTTGAGGTATGCCATGTACACAGATTTGTCCTCATCAATGGCCCTGGTAACATTTTTGAAAAAATCCACCAGATCCTCAAGATTTAACAGGCAGGAACTGCCCTTGACAAAGCCAAACTGGGTAGGATCCAGGATTTGGAGGTCACCTATTTTTTTATGAGGTCCACAATGATATGTTCCATGACCTTACAGATGAGACTGGTCAGGCTTATTGGTTTGCAATTCCCTGGGCCACTTTTGTGGAGGGGGTAACTGTTACTGTTCTCCATTCTGCAGGTACAAAGCCTGTGGTTAGACTATGATTGAAATGAGTACTTAATGGTGATGCTAGTTCATGTTTTAGCCTATTTAGAAGACAGCCTGCGATGCCATCAGTTCCAATAGAGCCTGTGTTCTTTTGCCTTGGACAAGGCTTTGATGACCTGTTCTTCAGATATGCAGGGTGAGGTGGAAATTTTGGGAAAGGATTGTGATAGGTTTGGAGGGGATAGGGGAATGACATTTTCGCCAAACCTATCTGCTAGCAGGTTTGCTATCTCTGTGGGGTCAGTGTGTGTGATACCGTTGGTCACTAATTCTGCACATTACTGGGCTGTACCTTTCTGTCTACGTGCATAGCTGTAAAATACTTTATGGTTATCCTTGGCTGTGCTAGCTAAGCTTTTCTCAAAGAAGCTATTCGAGGATTTGACAAGTTGTCTTATTTGCCTGTTGAGGCTGAGGAGGGTGCTTTTCCATTGCTGGGGCTCCGCCTTTGTATTATGGGCAACAGCTTTTTTATTTATTGTAAAGTTTGTTGATGCTGGATATCCAAAAGATAAGTGCACCAAGCACGCTAGCTGCTACAATAAAGGTTATCCTCCGGTAGTTCTATAAAGCAAATCCTCTTCTCCACCACTCGAAAGTACGTTAAAATGTCCAATAATTACCGAACCATGTAAGTAAATCCAAACAAGTTTATTGAACTCGACTCAGCAAACAAACAAAATTCGACAAACAAACAAGATTGAGCGCGCTTTTGTCTATTAGACTTCCTCAGAATCACATGATTACAAAAGCAGTTCCCTTTTATATGATATCACGTCTCAATTAATTCTAATTAAAAATACTTAATTGATCACACCATGCCTGCTTAAGTTAAAACACAATATATGAAATAATTCACATTTAAAACCATAAAACCATTCTAAATGTTAAACACTTCACCAAGAATAGATGTTTAAAACAAAAACCATTCTATTAAAATATCTAAACTTATGAATGTGTGTAATTTGTATGTGTCCACTTTATATGTACACCATTATAGTAATTGTAAATATATGTGTGATATAATATATAAAATGTATGTATATTCTTAATGTGTTAATAAAATAAATTGAATTAAATTAATAACCGCCTAGTACTCACTATATACTTATATAAATATATAAATTAAATATAAATATAAATACATAACAATCTATAAATTTCAATATATAATATAAATGAGTAAATGTACAAATATATAACATGTAGAATCTACATGTTATATATTTGTACATTTACTCATTTATATTATATATTGAAATTTATAGATTATTTATATTATATTTAATTTATATTTATATAAGTATATAGTGAGTAAGGCTGATTAATTTAATTCAATTTATTTTACTAACACACATAGGAATATACATATATTTTATACATTATTATACATATATTTACAACTACTATAATGGTGTACATATAAACTGGACACATACAAATTACACACATTCATAAGTTTAGATATTTTAATAGAATGGTTTTTGTTTTAAACATCTATTCTTGGTGAAGTGTTTAACATTTAGAATGGTTTTATGGTTTTAAATGTGAATTATTTCATATATTGTGTTTTAACTTAAGCAGGCATGGTGTGATCAATTAAGTATTTTTAATTAGAATTAATTGAGACGTGATATCATATAAAAGGGAACTGCTTTTGTAATCATGTGATTCTGAGGAAGTCTAATAGACAAAAGCGCGCTCAATCTTGTTTGTTTGTCGAATTTTGTTTGTTTGCTGAGTCGAGTTCAATAAACTTGTTTGGATTTACTTACATGGTTCGGTAATTATTGGACATTTTAACGTACTTTCGAGTGGTGGAGAAGAGGATTTGCTTTATAGAACTACCGGAGGATAACCTTTATTGTAGCAGCTAGCGTGCTTGGTGCACTTGTCTTTTGAGTTCTTGGTTGGTGGAGAGGTGATTGTGTGGATGCTGGATATCCACCATGGCAGCTTGTTTTTACTTGGGACTCTGGCTTTGATTCTTTCTGGTACAGCCAAGTCTATACACCTATGCAAGTGATTGTACAGGGCTTTAGTGTAAGCTTCGGTGTAGTTACCACTTCTAGCTGGGGATTGGGGTCAAAATGCATTGATACCTTCACCTAAGAGTGTATAGTTTGCCTTGGTGAAGTTTTTTAGTCTGATTTCACCCTTTGTGTGTTCTGGTGTTAATGTCAGCTCAAAAAAGTCACATTTAACTAATGAGGGTCCGACAGTTGCAGTAGTGCATGCGCTTGACATGTTGGTGAGGACAAATATATATATATATATATATAGGTTCATAGGTTCATAGGTTTATACTAGGCTATCTGCCCTAAGGCATTTATAAGCCTAGCCCAAATTATTGTGGCTTACGCCACCCCTTATATGAAAAAATACTGTGCCCATTAGTTTGTTGTGCCTCTGTCCAGCAGTGACCCAGAGATGATTCCCGGGGTAAACCTACGATCTCCCATCCACAGGTCTAGATTTCTCTTGAACAGAGTCAGTGAGGTGCTCTGCCTCACATGGACCGGGATTTTATTCCACAGCATAGGGAGTCTCTGAGTGATAAATCTATCCCTCCAGCACATCCTATTTATATCCGTGCTAAGGTTTAAGTCGCTTGCTCTAGTGGTTTTGGTGGATTTGGATTTTTTGAGGTGGAGCATGTCCATTAATTCCGGGTTGGACATGGCCTTGTATGTCAGGCACATGTCACCTCTGAGCAGACGGTATGCGACTGAATAGAGCTGGAGTTTCTTCAATCTGGCAGCATATGACAGATTTTGGAGTCCCTTTATCCTTTTGGTGAGGAACTTTTGGGGTCTCTCCAATTGCTGCAGATGTCGGGTGAGATACATCCCGAATGGGGCATTGTACTCGATCATTGGTCTGATAAGTGAAGAGTACAAGGGAACAATGACCTCACTAGATCTGGATGTGAATCCCTTCATGATCAGGTGGGCAATGTAGAAGGTCTTTCTAACCACTTTAGCAATGTGAGTGTCAAAGAAAGGCCACTGTCAACCTGGGTCCCCAGGTCCCTGATAACCTCTTCTGTGCTTAGTGGATTGCCACCTATATGGTAGCTTGGGGTTACCTTGTTTTTCCCGAAGGGTATGACTATACATTTTTGGCGTTTAACTTCAGGCCATGGCTCTGGCACCAGCTATCTGTTTCCGTGAGTCCCTTCTGAAGGATATCAGTGTCCGATGCACTTTCCACTATGGCCCAGTTTGCAGTCATCTGCAAACTTTGTCAGCCAAAGTCCTCCCATGTTGGCCTGTACTTCTGAGAAGTAGATGCCAAACAATAGGGGCCAAGGACCGAGCCCTGTGGGACACCACTTGTGACCGGCTTGGAGTCTGACACAGCGCCAGCAACTCTAACCCTGTGGGTTCTGTCCTTAAGCCAGTTTGCAACCCATCTTGTGACATATGGGTTTACATTTAAGCTGGTAAGTTTTTCTACAATACCCGAGTGGGGTATTGTGTCGAAAGCCTTTGCAAGGTCAAGGTAGGCTGTATGGACTGCCTTTCCCTCATCAATGGCCTTGGTGACTATTTCAAGAAGTCGACCAAGTTCAAAAGGCATGATCTTCCCTTGACAAAGCCAAACTGGGTCGGGTCCAATGTCTGCAAGTCCCCTATATCTTTGTTTATGAGCTCCATTATGATCCTCTCCATAGCTTTGCAGACTAGACTTGTTAAGCTTATGGGGCGGTAATTACCAGGGTCCGTGAGGCGCCACCTTTGTGGAGTGGGACCACAGTTGCCGTCACGCCACTCCTTGGGCACGTATCCTGTGGTAAGGCTGAGATTAAACAGCTGCCTTATGTGCGGGTTTAATTCCTCATTTAGCTCGTGTAGCACACAGCCGGGGACACCATCCGGTCCCATTGATGCTGTGTTTTTAGCTTTAGAGAGAGCAGCTTTCACCTGCGCATTTGAGATGTCCGGGAGGCTACACTCGGCTGGGATAGTTATCTCTCCTTTAGGGGGGAGAGGGGGGTGAAGTTTGCACTGAACCTGTCTGCCAGTATGTTGGCAATGTCTGTGGGTTCAGTGATTTTTGTATCATTTTGGACTAATTCTGAGCATATCTGTGAGTTTCCACCCAGGTTCCTAACATAGCTGAAAAAGGCCTTATGATTGTCCTTTGAATCCATGGCAATTTTTCTCTCAAAATTGGCCTTAGTTGATTTTATGAGTGCTCATAATTTTTTACTAATAATGATCAGGGTGACTTCCCTTTTATGGATTTTGTTCTATCATGTAATAGCTTTCTCCTCTTATTGTAAAGTTTGTTAATGGCTGGGGTCCACCAGACTGGACGTTTGCCCTTTGTGGAAAGAGTCTTGGTTTTATTTGGGATTGCCTGATCCATGCAGTCCTGGAGGTGTTCATAGAAGGCATTTGTAAGGGCTTCCGCAGCTTGGGTTGTGGTTTCCTCTGACTCAGGGGCCTTGAAGGATACCACACCAGTCTTGAGTAGTGTGAAGTTTGCTTTAGAGAAGTTCTTCACTATGGTCTTTTTGTTTGGGGTGGGGCGGGATGTGGATTTCCAGTGAGATTAGTTTATGATCAGATCTCACCAATGAGGGATATACTTCCGTGTGGAGCATTTTGTCCCCATGTTTGTGACAATGAGATCTAGTATATTTTCTCCTCTCGTGGGAACAGTGACTAGCTGTTCCATGGCATTTGAATTTATGAACTCCAGGAACCGTTGGGCTAGAAAGTTAGGGCTTGAGTAATGTTCCCAGTCTATATTCGGGTAGTTGAAGTCACCCAATATGATGGTGTTTGGAGATACATTTATACCCTCCAGTGTCTTCAGGAAGGCTGTGTGGGGTTCCTGAGTTTGAGAGGGTGGCCTGTAGCATGCTACAATTTGTAGAGCAGTTTTGCCTATTGTTAGTTGCACCTGGATGGTTTCCAAGCTTCATGCGTTGCCACCAACCTGGAGGTGTGAGTATCCTTTATGAATATGGATACACCCTCCTTTTGTGGAGTGGTCCGGGTTTTGGGGCGGAACGCATGATATGAGGTAAAACCTAATAGTGCCGGGTGCTCTCAGGAGCCTTGAACCAGGTTTCAGTTACAGCACAGACATCGATGTTCTCCATACTGAGAAGGGCCTCGAGTGCGTGCATTTTGAGATTTAGACTTCTGGCATTGAGCAGCATTACCCTCAATTTCTTCCCATTTTTGTTTTCTAGGGTGGTAGGTTTAGAATTTGAGCCTTGCCTAAAAAGGCACTATGGGGTGGCAAGAGCCTTAGCCAATATCCGAATCCCAGGGTGACAGGTGCAAGCCGTCCCTTGCGAAGCAGCGTGGCTTGTCAAGCATGTCATCCCAGGCAGACAGACACTGGATCCCCTTTGAATGACACCAGACATTAAGCCAATTGTTAAAGCTCATCATCTTGTCTCTATATTGCGGCATCATTCTTGGTGAAGGAAGGATACTGCTCAGGGTTAGGGTCATACCTGCCTGGGCTACATAATCAGAGAGCTCCTCTATGTCTCTTTTCATGCAGTCCAGGGAGGCACGTCTCAGGTCGTTCACACCAGCATGGACAATGACTGTGTCATATTTGTACTTGCTGTGGAGTGACCCGAGTGCTTGTGTTATGTGGCGGATTCTAGCGCCCGATAGGCAGCTTACTGTGACCCTCTCCTTGTTCAGCCTGGTGAGTGGGACGTCAGTGTGTCTGACTATGGAGTCACCTATGACAAGTATGTTTGGTGTTGTATTTGGCCTTAAGGGCTGTGACTGCTTTGCACACTGCTTTTGTGGTTTATGTGTTGCTTGTGGGGTGTCTTGAGGTAGCAGTTGTTTGGGTGTCTGCTTTGGAGGCCTCTGCTGTTTAGGTAAATTTTACTCAGAGCCTCCAGTATGTCTTTGTGTGTTTATGTGTTTGATTCAGTGGAGTGGTAGCATTATGTGAGGCTGGTTTTGTGGTGTGTGTAGTTGCCTTCTCCTCCTGTCTGGTCTTGCCAGTCCTGAGTTGAGAGAGCTCAGCCTCCAGTTTGGCTAAATAGCTGCATCTCTCGCAAGTATTTGTGTTATGTGGGAGGAGGAGAGGGTTGTCTGTATACATGAGGCAGTTATAACATTGCCTCAAGATTCCCAGATTCACCAGCTGGACCGGAGAGGAGATTGACAACTGACCTTTGGACATGCTAGAATAATATTGGGAAATCCTTAATTGAAAACAAGGGCCAGTGGGGAGTGAGGGTGTAGTGCTTTTAATTTTTAGTGCTGACTTATATAATTGCTTTAGTGAGCAAGTGCCAGGTAACTTGAGTGCAATGTGATACAAGTAACTAAATGCAAAACGACAAACAGTAACTTTCTTTCAAGTGAAACAAGGAAATAAGTACAGTAAGCAATGCAGATATCACTAGTGATCCACAGAAGCGCTGAGAAGTTGCGTATTAGGTGAATTAGCTTCCAGCGAAATAACAATCAAACAAACAACAAGTATATAAACAAAGCTAGATTCAGTAGGCCTGGATCTAGTCTATGATAGAGCAAACAAGGTGAACCAATTTCAGTAAGATACAGTTCAAATATTCAGGCACTATAAACCTTTAACCAGAAAATTCCCAGCTCAGAAGGGCAGAGTCCAGCCTCTTCTCCCACAAGAGTGCAGTCCACGAACCTTCTTAATGTAAAATAACTGGCCTGAAGCCCAAGTGCCTAAACCAGAACTAATACACTTGGACACTGGGCTCTCAATCAGCAGTTCCCAACTTAGAAGGATGAAAGCTACCTGTCCTGCCACCACAGTGCTTGCCACAAACCTTCCTAATGTAAAACAACTGGTCTGAAGCCCAAGTGCTTAATCCAAAAGACTTGAATGATAGCTACACTTTAATCAAGTTACAACCAAGCAGTAATAAATACCATTGAATACTTTAGAGAATGTCTGGATTAGTGCTCAAGTTACACAAACAAAGCTAGATCCAGCAGGCCCGAATCCAGTCTATGCCACAGCAAACAAGGCGCACCAACTTCAGTAAGAAACAGTTCAGATATGCATGCACTATAAGCCTTTAACCAGAAATTCCCAGCTCAGAAGGGCAGAGTCCAGCCTCTCCTCCCACAAGAGTGCAGACCACGAACCCTCTTAATGTAAAATAACTGGCTTGAAAGCCCAAGTGCTTAAACCAGAATTAATACACTTTTAGAATAACAGACACTGAGCCCTCAATCAGCAGTTCTCAACCTAGAAGGATGTAAGCTACCTGTTCTGCCACAACAGTGCAGACCACAAACCTCTCAGTGCAAAACAACTAACTGGTCCGAAGCCCAAGTGTTTAAACCAAAAGGCTTAGAATGAGTTACACCAAGCAGTAATAAATACAATTGAGTATTTTAAGATGATGCAAAAGTAGAAAGAAGTAGGTAAAAACACAAGTACAGTAAAAGCAGATGAAATTTTTTTTTTTTTTTTTTTTTTTTTTTCTGAACAAGTGCTGAGATCAAAGAAACAGATTTGAGTGCTGAAACTAGAAAACTGGCTAGTTACAAGAAAAAAAAAACAAGCTAGAAGGCTTCCCTCAAACACAGAAGGGCTTGGGGGCTCAGAAGCCTACAAATAGTCTGTACCACTTAACAAGAAAGGCAGGAAATAAGCTTAAATTTTTTTTTCTATTTCCCAGATGCTCTCTTTGTACACAGTAGGAGTGCCTGAAATCAGAATATGATCTCACTGCACTCAGTTGAGTGAGCAAATGAGATGGGCCCAGAGGCAGGCTGAGGGGCGGGCAGTTTCAATGCCACTAAGATTAACATATATACATATATATAAAGTGTGTGTGTGTGTGCGTGTGCATATATTTATATATATATATTTATACACACACACACACACACACATACGCACACACATGCACGCACGCACACACACACACACACTTTATATATATATATATATATATATATATATATATATATATATATATATACCTTGCTGAATCTGTTTACATGTCCACAATAAATAATTACATCTTTTTTAATTTTTATTTGATTATTTGATCCAAAAGCTTGTAAAACCTATAAAGGCCACTAGTTAAAAAAATGACAGTCCAAGGTTGCAAAAAATGTGTTGGGTAAGCTCCCTAATATCTTGTTTGTGTGGGTGCAAGCTCTCAGATCCTCCAAAATATCCATCAACTTTTTGCTGTTTTTCAAGCCTTGCCACCTAGATGCCATGACAGGATTCCAGGCATTTTTTGGGCTTAATATCCGGAAAGTTACTCAACAATACAGCAGTAACCAGTTGGGAGGCACTCCCCATCTTTTTTTTTTTTTTTTTTTGAAGCAAGCTCTATTTATCAATCTCCCAGTCATCAAAAGATCTCCTTACTTCAAACCTGTATGAAGTGTTTGATGAAGAACAAATTGAAGCAAATTGCTTTTGGAGGGGGTTTCTGCCCACTGCAGTCCACTATGTTAGTGCTTTCTCCCCTCACCACTAAATAAGTGTACTTCTTCTGTGGTTACACCAACTGAGAGGAATGGGAGTAAATGTATTTTAGAAATCAGGGTTATGGGGTGCTCTGCCTCCACTTGTCAAGATGAAGGAGGGTATAGCCTTAGACTGCACAATGTTTATTAGTCTTCATTTCAGCAGTTATGTGGGGTGGTGGCACAGTATGGTTGGCAAGATGGACGTCAGGATATCTGACAGTTGCAAACCATAGTTAACCATTGGAGTGATATGAATAGATATAGATAGATACTGATAAGTACATACATAAATGCACATGTATCTGATTGTATGTGCATGTGTGTGTGTGTGTGTGTGTGTGTGTGTGTGTGTGTGTGTGTGTGTGTGTGTTTGTGTGTGCGTGTGCCTGTGTTTGTGTGTATGCGTGTGTATATATATATATATATATATATATATATATATATATATATATATATGATGTATGGATCACCTTCATTTCGTCGACAGTTCATTTCACTGACACTCAACTCAGCAGACCCAATTCACTGACACTTCATTTCACTGACACTCATTTTGTCAACAATGGTATATGGCCTATTCCCCACTGTACAATGACCCTGGAGTTAGAATAGATAGTAAGGAGGGGTGTGGGAGGGTGAAGCCCCCCACATACTGGGGTCCTAAAATGGACTTTTGGAAATAGTTATTCATTGCACTTGTAAGAATACATCTGTGCCCCCACCCCCCCCTTACTATCTATTCTAACTTCAGGGTTGCTGTACATTGGGGAATAGGCCATATACCATTTTCGACTAAATGAGTGTCAGTGAAATGAAGTATCAGTGAATTAGGCCTGCTGAGTTGAGTGTCAGTGAAATGAACTGTCGACGAAATGAAGGTGATCCATAGATAAATATATATATATATATATATATATATATATATATATATATATAGATATAGATATTGGTCCAGTGCATTTTGTCAAAAGTGCATTTGGTCGATAAACTCGGGAGTGATGTTTAATGTCAATAGTACAGATAGCTGAGTGGTCCAAATGTCAACAGCATGTTTCACTGAGATATGTTACTAGCTAAGGAGGGGGCTAGAGTGTCTGTGCATGAGTTAGTGAGTTATGGTTAGGGTCTGGGATAGGTGAGAGATAGGTGTTGTATCTCTGTGAGTGAGTGCGTTGTAGGGTTAGATAACAGTAAGTAAGGGGATAGATGTAGTGTTGTTAGTGTGTGTTTGTTGTGGTTTATGTCCGAGTGAGTTTGTGTGGTGGCAGTGTTGCTCAAAGGTTTTTATTGGGGTAAGGTATAGGGTTAGGTTTGAGGGAAGGAGCAGTGCCTTAGTAATGGGTGCTAATATCCAATACACATCCAAAAAAAGCAACTCCAAAAGGCACAAAATCCACGAAGGAAGGAAGACCACTCCAAAGACAGAATTGTTTCTTTTATTTACATACTTCACAGTTCTGGTACCTCGGCCTTTTGTCTTTTCCTGGAATGCTCCTCTAATGCAATCCCATCACTATATATACGCACACACATCAAGTACTAATTAATACATTACCTAATTAAGAACACAATTTACAAACTTTCATGGACTTTGAGTAGTTGCACTTAGCCACATGTGCAAAATTGTGAACATGGTACAACATTTTTTTTTAAACTTGTTTTTTATAAAAATATTTTCCACATTTCTAAATGCATACATATTTCCTATTTTTAAACAGTCAAATTATTGTCTAAATTCATTCCATTAGGAAACAATGTATGATAATTAACAATCAGCCTACTCTCAAGTCTAGACCCCCAGTACTTAAATATACCAACTCCAAGATCTCACTACAGTAGGGAAAAGTATATATTTCCTTATCCCCACTATATTGTGTTTTGGTGAATCGGCTTTCGCGAAAGTGCACTTTCATGGAAGTCGGGTCGTACTTTTCTTGTTTGAAGTAATGTAACTTCGACTAATAAAAGTAGACCCATATATATGTGTGCATATATGAATATATACATACATACACACGCAGGTGCACATGCACAAACAACATGGTGTAAAAGCATTTAAGTTTTGGCTTCAGGTCATTGGGTAGGCCCATAACTAAGAACTGTTGCTTGATATAAATTAAATATTTGTGATGTTATTAGGATTAAAACAAAATGTTTGTGTTGTTTTATTCAATAGAAGGAAAGCTTTAACCCTAGGAAGGGCCACAGCTACAAAAGCAGGTTCTCTTATGTTGATCTGCAAATCTGCAAATGTTTTTGTTTGGCTCCAGCCTTCTTTTTTATGTTCTCCATTTATTTATTTTGGATGTCTGTTTTCTTGCTCCATTGTCCTGAAATCAGACATTGCAAGACTGCACTTCAAAACTGAACTTCAACAAGTATATAAAGTTTCAATGTGCCCAAGTGGCAGCAATACACCTGCAGTACTGCTCCCACAAGGACACTAGCAAGTATTTCTGTTTGAGTGATATGCAATGCAATGCATATTCTTTTTGCATTCTAAATGTGTTGTCTACATAATCCCATTTCACTGGAAATAATAATCTACCTAGTTCTGGTTTACTGATGTATTAAGTTAAGGCATAATCTATATAGATATTATTTTGATAAATATTGTAAGAAAAGCTGTTAAACAGAATATAAAGCACTGAAATGATGTATGATTAGCATTAATAAGTAAAGCAGTAGTTACAACATAAACCTGAAATGGGAGTTAATAATTACTGTCAGTAATGCCTACTAATGGTATTTATGGAAGATCACATATATTTCTTCTGTTTAGCAAGAAAACAAATGCATGCTTGTGAGATTTAGGATGAAAAAAAATTCAGAAAACAGATTATTAGAATACATTCCCTACTTTACTGCATAATAATAATTACGTTTAGGATGAATGTCTCTACCATGCAAGAAGAGGAAATAGGAATTAATTTAGAAGTGTTGCTTAAAGTGACGCATGCAATATATTGGTAATTTTATGTGAAAGCTAAAATAACAAGGGGCAAACATCCGACTTGATACTGTTCATTATTAGTACCAAAGGCAGATCAATACCAAGCCCCTGCTATTTTTTTGAGAGTTACAGCATCCCCGAGACTGACAGCTTGCATAGCTGAAAAGGTTACCTTGCCCTGGAGCAAAACATCTACACAGGTCAAATTAATGTGCAGTGAGAGTTCCATAACACATGTTTTAAGAGTTTGGAGACCTAAGTAAGTAGCAAAGGTCATAGCTGTAATTCAAAGATGAAAAGATGAAGCCATTCCCCAGGACTTACATTTCACTTCTGTGTGCTTTTAATTATCTTCCAGTTAGTATTTTAGTTTTCTAGTCTGTAATAGGCTGTCAGCCTAGCTGGTTATTCCCTTGTGCTTGGATCTGTATTTCTTACTTCTAAATCTGTACACTGTTGTGTATATCTTCTCTTTCAAGCAGACAGACTTACGGTAACTTTTCTTTTTTTTTGACATGTTCGGAATTCTAAACTTGCATTCTCCATCTGTGTTGCTTGTTTATAGGTTTATTTAGCCAACTGCTTCTATCCTTACCTTGAATTATACCCTTGAATAGTATATTTGATTTGCCTATATTGATAATTTCACTTTTCTTCATACTGTACCAAATTCCCTGTACGACAGTATTTGCAATCATTTACACCTACTTTGATTGCCCAACAGATGTAGCTACATATGTCTTTGCTACTATCATTATCATAGTTCCTTCTCTCTGCTTCAGTTGCACTCCATTTTGTTAACTTACATGCCAACATATCAACAATTCTTTATCCTCTCCCATTGTCCTAGTGAGTACATAGTAACTGCATGCTATGCTATATTTCTTCATAGCATTATTGTTCTAGTCTGGGGTATTATTTTCCATCCTCATCCACAAATCACTTCAGTCTATGTACCTGTTTTGGGCTTACTGTGTTAACACATAGGATAGCCGCATATACAAGATATATAGATTTGGTCCATAAAATCATAATTAAATGTGTCAATGACCCATTCATCAAAATACATTCATTGACAAAACTAAATCATCAAGTCTTCACAATGACTGAAGTTAGATCAGTCTACTTCATTCCAAACAACTGTGACACTTCCCTTTAAAGGAATGCATACACACTACAAACAGAATGAAAAATCTGACTAACTTTAACATTCCTTTCTACTTGTAAAATATGATTTAGGGTAGAGAAGACTTCCCTGAACACATCCCCGAAGTATGTTGTAATTTGAAGACATTCAGTCAATCCTGACTTTCCCACAAAAAGCTACTAGTATGGCAAATTCAATTTTTAATGGACCATTGCACAAATGTTGGTCTTATAACAAAATTTTGAATAGCACAGATGGATGCTTGCAGCCCTCTTAATGAACTTACACAGCTCCATACTTCAAAGTATGCCACTAATATTGCAGCAGATAACAGAACTCCTGTATTAATTACAGGGGAGTTAAATACCTCTCAGTAAGTGATCCTCAGATGTGATGAGGCCATCTGGTGTAGAAATAGCATTCTTTCTGCACTCATTTCAGCTATCCATTCCTCAAGATCAAGACTGAATTCTACCTTCTATAAAAATCAGTAATACTCAAAACATTTCCATAGATAGCAAATATTTCCTTGCCTCCTGATGTTAACACCTTCAATTTACACTTACACTGTTCTGGGCTGATGATAGCTTTTAAATAGAAATGTTTGCTGTAGGGTATCTCAGCTTGGATACAGCATGTCCGTTGGCAAGTAATCTCTCCATCTCTCAGTCTGTTTGACCCTGTCCTATGTGTTAATCCATACATTGACAAAAACAAATTTTCAGGTAATAAAGTCTTATTTGAGTGAGCACTAGTTTCACACCTTAATAACAAGTCATTCAGTATTACAATTACTTTAGTGATCAGATCCTTAAATATTTGTATATGACTGCCGGTCCGAGTCCATATTCAATTAGTTGTGCTACAATTCATGAAGTGCAATTTCCAGTTCCATTTTAATAATGATGAACATAATGGAATAGGTATAATATATGTCTGTGCTATTTAAAGTCCTAATTAATTTTACTCTGATAGCAGCAGATATTAACAGTTTTCCCTTTGATCAGCACTGAAATCACAAATCATGACCTAACATAGTTCTTTTTAATTTGTACAAAGATACCTGGCATCCTCCTGCAATATAAAAAAAACCTCAGAAATAAAGTGAAATGTTTTATAAGATGGCTTTTTCATCAAGAACAAACAACTTAAAAAACCAAACTCCTAAGTAGTTTTGATTATACATTTCTTATTTGCTTTAGTTATGTCATTCCTATCAATCATCCCTTCCACTTAATCTGAATCCCAGTTAGGTAGCCACACTCCTAAGTGAACTCTTCCAAAACTGCATCTCCAAGATCACATCCTCATCTCTATCTTTACTTCTTTCCCATCCTTCCTGTGATGTCAGGAACTTTCTTAAACAAAATACCCTATGCTACTTCAAAACTATCACTTAGTGTCAAACATTTTCTTGCAAATGATGAACAGCCTGTTGCCTTTCTTATAATGGCTAGCAGTTCAGTTTTCCATCCCATCTGCATTTCAAACAGATATTCTTTACCCATACTGCATTTGTCATTAGGTCTGAAACACTTCATTGCTCACTGTGTGGTCTAGTGCTGCATTGGTAAATGCTAATAGTGCATTTTGGTCAGGGCTGAAGCACCCGCTACTCCCTGTGTTGTATTTAGCTGTAGCAAGCCATTTTTCTTTAGGGGGAGCCAGACCAGGGAATGACATAGGGTTCCAGAAAAATAGAACAGAATCATTTTCCTTCCTTTTCACAACTTTGAAATGTTGTATGTTTACAGTAACTCCTCCCAGCATCACTCTTCTCTGTCAACTTCCCAAAGTATGGAAACACGTGTATTCATCAGTAACTCCTCCACCATCTTCCTCAGCAAAAATCTTCTCTTTTTGCCCTGGCATGACTTTTGACCAGGACACATTACAGAAAGTGATCTCCATGTTTTCACTTCTTACCTTAAGACCAAAATGGATCTTAAGAAGACTATAGGTGTTACCCTTAGATATCAATGTGTTTGATCCTAGGAATTTTGAACTTCTTTTTATTCACCTTGCAATGTGTTAAAAGTTACAACATGTGGTGTGATGGTTTCACAATTTAAAGAAATGAGCTTTCCTATGCAGTGTCTCCTCAAAATAAAGTCCTTTAAGGTATTCCACAAAGATCTCTACTACACCTTCTACATTTTATGGTATCCACACAAAAAAAAATGTTCGAGCATTGTGCTGGAGTTCATCTCATTCAATATACTGACAATATTGTACTCTTCCAATCCTATACTAGCCACCATACAATTACCACTTTGCTCCAAAATATCTTAAGCAAAATGCCCAAACCAAACAACAACAAATTATATTAAAATCCTGATTCAGTCACTAAAATACAGAGGAACAAATTAAAATCACAAGTTGACGACTACGGATGGTAAATTCAGCTATTGGATATACTCTTCATTCTGGAACTAAAATTTGCTATCTGTATTAATAATATGATCTCTAACACTTAACAACAATGGGACTTACACCACTGGGTTAAATTATTCTTCACTAAGCATATCTGAACCATCCCTGTTGAGTCCTTTCTCATTATTACTTTGATGAACAGTGCCAGTTTACTAACTAGCCTCTTTTTCCATCTTTTTAACAGCTCAAGCAAAGCTGTAATAAAATTGATTTGCAGCTCATTGTCCTTTACAGCCCTACCATTGCAGTGGCCTAGATTGTTTTGGTGACAAAATCACAGTACTTATTCTTCCTCCACTTGGGATTTTAAAAGACAATTAATCAGATAGATCATTTGATGCCTAGAGACTGCATATCTCACTGTTTGCTATCACTTTTCAAAGGGGATTGATAGGGTAAACGTGTGATGTACTTACAGTTGCCCACCAACTCCTCTATGTTGTGTTTGATGAGATATGTTTCCTAATAAGGGAAGGCTTTCCAGAAGAATGGAATTCTTTGAAAGATGTATGTGTCCCTCCAGCAAGTTCTGTTTCTGTTTCCCCCTCAAAAATCTTGTTTTCTTTAATGAGGAGTGGTACCTAGAAAGAGGGGAAATAGCAGAAGTAATGAAGGTATTTCATACTACAGTGGATTCAAAATTTCAATAGTTGTATAGAAGAAAGGAAGGTAATATAAGAAGATGGGGTATGTTAAAAGAGGAAATGCTTAGGAACCTGATCAGATATTTTAGATGAATGAGAAGAAAGTCAAAAGAATTTACATTTCTATGAAATAGCATGAAACAGTCTAGTATGCTGAGTAGATTTTTGTTGAGGAATGCTATGGTGACAGTAAGGTATGAGATTACATGAAGCAGATGTATTTAAAATCATTTAGTAGTGACATTAAAGTGGAATGAAATGTGGTAGGAAGAAGCAAGAAACAAATGAGATGGAATGAAACACATTGTTTAGGAACTAAAGTGGCAGAAATATAGTGAGAGAAGGAAAGAGAAAAAATGAATGCAGAAAGACAGTACAGAAACTCAGAGCTGGGATTTGCTGTTAGTGATGTGGAGGAAGAATCTGATGAGAGAGGTAAGGATAAAATAACAACCACAGAAACGCCGACAAAATAAAGAAATTGGTAGAAGAAATAGAAAAGTGGTATGTGGAATTGGCAGGTAAAAATGTAGGCACCATTGGACATATTAAGGCAGAGAAATGGGTAGCAGTGCCATGCAAAAAACAAAAAATAACAAATAAGGAGTAACGATGCAGTATGTCCACTGATGGTGATCACACATTGAGGTGCATACAGAAGAGAACGCAATACATGCTTGAGTGTTTTATTTAATATCTCCTGCACTGTCTTTTCTCTTTTTGGAAGTGCTGACCAATGATGCACCAAGCACCAGCAAAGTCATTGGGATCCCTTTAGTAGAGGTGAGCCTAATTTACCTCATTGACTCTAATGGAGCTCAGGAAGTTTGTACTGTAACTTCCAATGGGTGAAGCCTAAGCCATTTGACAGAATCAAATGATATCCTCATGTTTCAAATAAATGCTCATATCTCTAGAACCATAGGGGTTATAAAAAAGTATAAGTGGCAAAATCTTCAGCGCAAACTATTTTTATAGTGGTAGAATTCTTTAGGGTCTAGGTCTTAAACTGAATTTTATAAGTCACAGTAAACGTAGTAACTATAAAGTTTGTAATGTTTTTAAGCAACTTACAATATCTCAGAAGTTACTCAAGTTACACACATACTGTCAGAAGCATTGTATTCATCGAGCTAAGAGCTTTCATATGGGGCTAAGGAGTTCTGTTTGTGTTACTTGGTTGTTGAAATATTTAGAAAAATGTGAAAATTATATCTGCATAAATTAATATCATAAAACAACATTAATATCTCTTTACCTGCACTAGACAGAGGGCAAGGATTAATGCAGTTGAGTTTGCCATTGTGTAAGCTTTAAGATGAAATCTTTTAAAACTGTGTATGTAGTATGGTTTTAGGATTATTGATGCAAATATCAACAAGCAATATTTGACGCCTAGAGGCATTAGTAGGAAGTAACTACAGATGCACCTGGAGGTGTCACTTAGATGTAATGAGTTATTATAACAAAAGCATTTCACATGGACATGGTGTGCTTCTTCATGGCTAAGCAGTCAAAGTAAGGGCAATAATTGACTTTTAATACCAGTTGGCAGTAGCAGTCAACAAGATATTTCCAGTATGTTCAAAAACAGACAAAACACTGTGCAATATAAATACAAAAATGTAAAGAATGAAAAAATATATATAATATATCATTCATTTGCCTTTGGAAAATGAACTACAACAAATACATGCAGAATTTATTTGCCTCTGTAAAGTAAATAAAAGAATGAGTCATTTGATTTGTCTATATTAAATTAATGTAACAGACAAACTTTTAAAATGGTGCTGACTATAACTCTCTTTTTAATTTCTATCCACTTATATGCATTAAAATGTTTTTCCATTGAGTTTCTTCTTGCATTATAATGTTATTTTAATCACCCGATTACCCTGGTTTCTTGTGAAGTTTATGCATACATTTCAGTTTAAAACAATGCCGCTTCACCATGCACCCTCATAGGATTAATGGATTATACATTTTTTGTTTACTTTTAAGATCACTTAATTGCTTCCTAATGTATTTGCTAAATGTGTTGTATAGTCTGTATAAAGAAATGCATTTATAGTTTTCACATGTATAAATGCCAGTCAAATAATTCATTTCATTAAGTGGATTATATAACAGGGCACTGATGACATGGCTTTTAGCAAAAAAAAAACAAAAAAAAAAAACAAAACAAAACAAAAACAAAAACAAAAAGTACTTCCTGAGATACTTTGTGAAGACTTAGCATCCCAATAAGCCCATTTATTTATTTATTTTGTTTATTTATTGACATTTGTTGACCGGGAAAGTCCACTGGGCCAAAGGTCCATTTTCAGTGTAGGCCCAGGGAGAAAAGCTCCAAAAACTATTACAGAAATTATTTAAATAATTACAACTTTAAATTGTTTAGGCAAGTTACAGAATGTTAAATATTACAATTGAGAGCAATGATATAATCCATGCAATCAGAAATGTGCAAGTCTTTATGTAATTCAGTTTACACAGTCAGATAAGGAAATAAGAGTTATGAATGATGTTACAGCTCAAAAGGATATTGATAGGAGAAGAGTTTGAGAAGAAGGGCAGATAGTTAGCTGATATACCTTTGAATTTACATTTGAAGCTCTTTTGTTCCAGAATGTTTGTCCACTTAAAGGTTTGACTTCCTGTCCCTTTCCCTGTTTGAATCACTTGGTCCAAGACTGATTTTTCTCATGTAGGTTCTTATACTGTCTTCCAGACTTCTGCTCCTTGTAAGATAAGGAAAATTATCCTGCTCATTTCTTTTGATTACTCTTAGTGTGTTATGGATAGCAAGTAGCATACTAACCTCCCCTATCACTGGCAGGTTCTGTGGCAGGGGGCATGTCCCAAACAATCTGCTATTAAATAATGATGTAGGCACAGGACTAGACAGCTAGTAAAGGTAGAAGTGAGCAGCTAAAGTCAGCTTACTCTTCTTAGGGGAGAGAAGGCAGTAAAATCCAGTACAAGGCTTGTACATAGTGGGTGTAAATGTCCTAGTATGTCACAGGAAGGACTGAGATGTCTGCACCAAGCAAGCAGTGAATTTTAGCTTGTGCACAAAAGCATGTAGAAGCCATCATTGTGGCAATGTGAGATTTCATGGATGTCGGGCTGCCACAGGGATGGATTTGGGTTTAATAGAAAGTTCCTATACGCATTCCATCACAGATGAAGCAAATGCAGGTAGAAGGGGCATGCTGAATAGTTATTTAGCTTTTCTGCAGCTAAGGTATGATCTTAAATAAAGACAGACGCTGTCTGGAGGGATAATGTCTCACTTTCTATGCCTCTGGCCTCTGAGCTGGCAAGTAGCAGACAAAACATGCAGTCCAGGAAGAACAAATTGCTTCCCTGGATGATGTCCTCTTCTGACTGGCTTTCAGTTATACCACTGTCACAAAGAACCTGGGGCCAGTGGTGAATGTATAGGATCAAGAGCTATAGAAAAAGGAGGATGAGAGTTTGCAGTCAAAGTGCCCCCCACCAAAAAAGCACTTAGAAAAATATTCCCCTACCATCAATATCCACATGCTTTCTCTCTGCAGTTTTAAGGTTATCTATCATAAAGAGTTTTGCATTTTGAGGACTGCATAATTTCAACAATGTAAACAGTATGTGATGTCCGTGCACTCTCCCAGTAATCAAGGAGCCTCAATCCTCACCACTAGCACCAGTGAGGGGTGTGCACAGTGGGAAGGATAACAAGTACACAAACAATAAAGTACAATTTCCCTTAACAGCAAACAGAGAACATAGTCAGTCTGGGGCTGGTGTCTCCTTTTCTCTCCAGATCCCCAATAAGACTCCTCACTGGCACAGCTATAGGGTACAGATCTCAGCCTATTGGTCAAGCCAAAACCTCCAGCACCCTCTCTGTTCAACTAGTGCTTTGTGTTCCTGCCCAAGTAGCTGACACACACACTTTGAGATATGAGGTATATACAAACACACAGACACTCCTGGGGAAGTCTGGCACAGGTTCTCCAGCTATGCCCCCTTCTCTCCAGACTATAAGGTAGAAATCACTGCCACCAACCGCTATTATCAGCTACTAAAAGGCCCTTCCCAAAGGGTGACCAATTCCACTGTGTGCTATTACTGTTATCCAAATAGTAAGTGTGACCCAGGGTGGAGGCTATTCTAGAGTGGCTTAATACAGTATCACCAAATACATGCAATGTACTCTAAGAGCTTAAATTACCTCTACACAAAACAGTTATGATTGAAAGGTTTAAAAATATTTAATAATAAATAAAAACACAAGACAATACTCATCAATTCAGCACAGTGCTAATATAAAGTTCATACATCACAGGAAAATGCTTTAAAACAGTATCGTAGGATAGTCTGACATAAATATAGAAAACAGCTAGACTAATCTAGATATTCTATCTATCTCTAATTGAAATCACTCTTCTAAATTTTACTTAAATACAGAGCAAACAAGTGCTGGTGAGTTGTTGTTCTTACTAGATCCAAGGAAAGACACAACATGCTCATGCTTTCTCTCTTTGAAAGTCTTAAATTGATAATATACAGTGCTGTTGACTCATCTCAGATTACATCATTTTTATCACTTCTCCTTTGGTTCCCAGACTAACAGAAACTCAAAATTTGCATTTCTTTGTAAGCTGCACCTGCCAGGAAACCACAGCAATAAACAACACTTTTACATGTGAAACCTAGTAATTATCTATGTCTTAGAACTTGTTGTTGTTTGTCTTTCGGCTTTTCCTGGTAAGGGGTCGCTACAGCGGAACTCCGGTCCAGTAATGATTGGCAGTAGATTTTCATGAAACGCCGAGGTGCCAGCTCGATGCCTAACCTTCAACGAAGGCAAGCCCATTTACGCACACATGTCTTTTGAATGCTACCCAGCCGCGGGGAGGACATGCAGATTCCACACAAAGGCACTCCCAAGCCCAGCCAAAAATCGAATGGGAGAACCTCTTGCTGTGAGGTAACAACGCTACCGCCGTACCACTGAGGCATTCCTATATCTATGTCTTAGAGCAATAGAAAGAATTTCCTAGCCCAGACATCCTGTCTCTGAGCTTGAGATCAAACAGTCATAAAATGCTTTATTTGGCAGCTTTCTTCCAGCAGGGTGCACTGTGGTTACATTTTTGAAGCTCAGAACATAGACAGTTTTCTTTACATTTGTTACATAAGCCTGTGGATCATATTAATATTTACAAGGACATAGAATTATTTACAAAATTCTGTTTTGCTAGCCTGGCATCCTTCACACAGTATATCATGTATTGTACAGCATACTGTGGAGTTATTAGACTGCACTGAATATACCCAGGTATATGGTATAGTGGGATAAAGCCATGACTATATCACACATGACCTGGTATTGACTTGTCACCTGGCCCCAAGAGGAGATAACTTAGAAATAATGGAGCTGAATGAATGATGCAGGACCAGCAATCCTTCTAGAAAGTGTTAGAAGAGATTTAGAGCAAAAGCTTCATGGGGGGGGGGTCAGGCATTGCAACTTCTGTGATGTTTGAGCATGAATATATCATGGAGTATGCATGGACTCTAGCAGGAAAATGAGGATGTAGAGAAATCTGCACTCACACTGGATCCTTGCATTGCTTCTTTATTTTCTTCTGTGAATAGGGTGGTGAGGGTTAAGAGCATGTAGGAAATCTCCAATTCTCCTATCAGCTGGACAGTAATGGGAATGGTTCCTTTCTGTTGTATACAAGGATGCTGGAGTTTATGAAAAATTAAGGGGCATGGGATTGTTTGTTAGGAATTAATATAAAAAATGAACAGCTGAAGAGTAAAATTTGTTTAAAAAAAGAAAAAAATTATATATATATATATACACACACACACACACACACTTATATATATGTATATATATATATATATATATATATATATATATATATATATATATATATATATATATATATATATATATATATATATATATATATATATATACATACATACATACAAACCCACACACACAAATATCTATCTATATATCTGTATTCTTATACATTTGTATCTGTCTATAAAAATAAACACACACAGATTATATTTTATATATATATTTTATATATATGGATTCCTTCATAAATATCCATTTTTGTTGTTTTCAGTTCTTCTATCAACTAGTATCATCCCCAGCAGCTGTTAGAATTAATTCCATGCATTCAGTTGTACTGTGGTCAAAGAAATACTACTTTTCCACCTGCATTTGAAAAATTTTGTATGAGAGTCAATGTAATGAAAGGATGAAAAAAATTCCAAAATTGAAAATGGCAAACAATTATTTTACTTTTTTTTTGCAGGTTGGCATCCTTATGCATCCCTAATGTGTGTGTGTGTGTGTGTGTGTGTGTGTGTGTGTGTGTGTGTGTGTGTGTGTGTGTGTGTGTGTGTGTGTTGGTGGCAAGACCCCCCACTTCCTGAACTTATTCATATTAATTCCATCAACTCAGAGGAGGGATGCATCTTCTAAAACAAGTTAATCTATGTTGGTGCACAGTTAGAAACTGCACCAGTAATGATTTCCTATGAGAAACAGCATTTGGCATTATGTCATTCATCTTTTTTTTTCCTTCATATTAGTGACACTCAAGGAATTTCACCTTAGACATATGTAGAAGAACCCCTTTAATCTATACAAAAGTTAAGACAGAATGTTTCCCTTTAAAGCTTATACCAGATTGGACTTTGTTAAGGTTGATGGAGTCTTTCTTTTCTTGTTTCCACTTATTCTGTGAAAAATCAATTTTGAATAATTGTTTTGTTGCCTTCATATGCTACAGTTGAAAAATATTTTGCATAAGAAGTTTACTATCTCCTATAACAGGGTATGCAAACTATATGCTTTGATAGCTGTGACTAATTATTTTCATTCTCATGTGATCTTTTCACCACCATAGAAAATTGTGCTTTGGCATCTTTCCACATAGCAGAGGCAAAATTTGCTCATAAGTTAATTAATTTACAATTGTAACATAACCTAAATCAACACCTAACATCCGTAAATAGGTAAGATGATGAGGTGGGTAAGGAAGGGGTATTATTAAGAAGGGTTTAAGGATATAGGTTAGTTGGAGGAGCAGTACTGGGGATGAAAAGGGGTGCAGATAAGAAAGACGAAACAGTTAGGGTGACAGATAGATTGGCAAAGGAAGAGAAATAGAAAGAAAGGTGGATTTAGTCAGAATGGGAATATGAGCATAGTTATGAGGAAGTTAGGTGTTGGTTTAGGTTGTGCTTAAAACGTCTGGGAATGTTGCTTTATTTTAGAGTGGATTGGATGGAGTTCCAGTGCTTAGCAAGACAGGTTGAGTAAAGTGAGTTGCCTGCACTGTAATTAGACCTGGTCCTGGTCAGGAGATATTTGTTCTGTGAACGGAGATTCCTAGGAGGGAAGTAGTGTTGAAGGATGTTTTGTAGTGATAGGCAGGTGTTGAGTTTGTGTATTATTTTGAGGGGACCATGCAGTTGAGAGTAGGCAAGGTAATTAGGTAGTTTGAGCCAATGTAAGTGCTTCAGTGCTAGGTACAGGTGTGTATGGCTTGGAAAGTTGGATGCAAACGTAAAGTAGAGTGAAGGTTAGAAAGGATGGGTGCTGCACAGAGAAGTGAAGGCAGAAGTTAAGATGTTGCTAAAGAATTTCTAGAGTAGTCAATGAGAAAGAGTTTGTTTCTGAAAAGGAAACCCAACTTTTGGTGAGTTGTCTTGATAGCTTTACTAATATGTTGATACTATTTTAATTTATCATCAGTTAAGACACCAGGAAACTTTGTGTTGGAAACTGCTTTTTTTGAGGTATTATTGGCCGATGTGATGTTGAAGTATTGTTTCTGCACTGAAAGTGATTTGGGTAAAAACAACATTAATTTGTTTTTTTTTTAGTATTTAGAAGTAGTTGGCAGTCATTTAGCAAGGCCTCAACTGAGGAAAGGGAGTCATGGGTCATCTTATAGAGTAGCAGTACACTTGGTGCAGAGCATATTAATATGGCATCATTTGTGAGTTGTAATTTGGAGCCTTTTTTGGTAGCTTTGTGAAGATTAGTGAATATGTTGAATAGTATATGCTCTAGGACAGACCCCCTGAGGTACGCCAACAGAGACAGAAAGAGGGAAAGATCTAATTTCCTTTTACAAACCAGAATCTGTTGGTGGGATAGCTGTGGAACCAGGTAAAGGATGAATGGGGGAGTCCTAGGTAGAATAGTTCATGGAGCAGCCACTGATGTGAAAATGTGTCAAATGCTTTTAATATATCTGTAAAGAGGGAGGATACTAAATAGCCCGTGTATCTATTAGAGCTTATGATTTTGATAAAACTGAGCAGAGCTATTGTGGTGAGGCTGGAAACCATGTTGAGTGCTGGAGAGGAGATTGTTATTATGAAAATGGGAAAGGAGTTCAAAACGAATGCATTTTTCTAATATTTTGGAGAGAGGAGGTCGAATGGCTAAAGGTCTAAAGATCTGTCAATTTATGTAGAGGTATGCTGTGGATTTTTTTTTTTTCAGATGGTAGGGATAAAGCTTTCTGTAATTGATCTGTTTATGAGTATAGATAAAGGGTATGCTATAGCATCTGCAGCAATTCTGAGATACTCTGGTTGTAGGCTGTCTTCAGCTGGTGTGGAATATCTTAGTTTCAGGAGGTGTTTTTTATATAAGAGGTAGATACTAGTTGGAGGGGAAAGGACTTTGTTGTACTGTTTGGGATAGTGAGGCTAGTGGTTGTTTTGTTGTTAAGTAAGAAGAGGACAGAGTAAATGTGGTTTGAATTGGGTAGCTATAGGGACTGAATTGTTAGTGGCAGTTGGTGAAGCTGTCATTGATTGGCCTAGGTGTAATAGTCTTTTGACTGTGTTCAAGAGAAGCTTGGTGATATGTTGGCAGTTGTCTTGGAGTTTGGAAGACTATGTAATTTTGTTGAATCTGATTTTTTGTTTTAAAAGGTTCCAAAGCTGTCAAAAATATCACTAGTTTGTGGTGTTTTGTTAGTAGACCATGCTTTCCAAGCTTTATCTCTGTTTAGCATGAATTCCTTGGTTCTCTTGTGAGCCATAGGGATGGGGCTGGATTTGATCTATTTTGATTTGATGGAAGCTACTTTGTTTAGTATGTTATTGAATGTGTTATTAAAGTGAGTTGCAGCATCATGTAGGGGTAAATATTTTAGAATATCCTAGTTGTATTTTTTGAGGTAGCTAATAAAGGTGTCATTAATGAAGGTGGAGACTGTATGCACATTATTATAGATTATGTGTTTATGTGTTTGAGGGGGCCATGGTGGTGCAGCGGTTAGCATTGCCATCTCACAGCGAGAGGTTCTCCGGTTTGATCCTCAGCTGGGATGCCTTCTGTGCGGAGTCTGCATGTCCTCCCTGTGGTCGTGTGGGTTTCCTCTGGGTACTCCAGTTTCCTCCCGCATCCCAAAGACATGCTGCAGGTGGATTGAACACTCTAAATTGGCCCTAGATGTGAGTGTGTACATGTGTGTGCCTTATGTAGAAGGTTGGGTAGTGGGCTGGCAACTCGACACTGTAAAAACTCCACTGCCAATCATGAGTGGACAGGTGATCTGCTGTGGTGACTCCTAACTGGGAAAAAGCTGTAAGAAGAAGAAGAAAATGTGTTTATGTGCTTGATAGGTCAGTAGATGGTCACTGATAATGTTGGGTGGGCATTCTCTCTCTTTTTCTTACCAATTTACACACCATGTGGCACATCGGGCAATGGACAGCTTTCAGCACTTGTTTTTGTAGCAGTTACTAGTTTTATGGGCTCAGATTGATGGCCTAAGGCCCAACCCTCCTTGGAGGATGTACCACATACATTCACATATACGCACTCACACCTAGGGCCAATTCAGAGTGTCCAATCCACCTTCTGCACGTCTTTGGAATGTGGGAGGAAGCCAGACCATCCAGCAGAAACCCATGCAAATGCAGGAAGGACATGCAGACTCCACACAGAATGCTCACCAGCCGAGAATCAAATGAGAGAATCTCTTGCTAAGCGCTACACTACTGCACTGCTGGGTAGGCAGTCAGCAGTGTTATTTTTGTTACAGGTGGTGGTGACGATCTAGTCTAATGTAAACACCCTATTATTGCATTTGTCTATTTGAGTAGCAGTAATGATCATTTGCGTAAAACCAAGGAGACTGATAGAGAGTGTGGGAGAATAAGAGTTGAAAATTAGGTAGTCTATATTAACATTACCTATGATGATGGTTTCATTGCTGATATAATGTAATATAATGAGATTTCTTCTAGTAATGGGATGTTGTTTCCAGGAGGGATATAGATCGCAGTAATGTATATGATCTTGTGTTTGCTGATTTGCAGGAGAGAGAGAAAATTATTTCAGCACTGGGAAAGTCAAGGAAGTTGAGGGTGTAGAAAGTGATTTCAAGGTGGATTTTGTATATCATAGCCAGCCACCAGCTTTCTTGTACTGTCTCTCATTTCTAATGATGTTGTAGCCTGAGGCCATTGATATGTCAGGGGTGTATGAGGCTTTAGAGGCATGTAATTGTGGTAGTCTGGTGGGTTTTTTTTTTCTTTTCTTTTTTTTTTCAGGTGCTCCTAAGAGTTAAGTTCATCAAATGTAGACTATTACTGTGGTTGAGTGGAAGAGGAGTACTAGGGCAGCTGAGGTGGTAGAGTTGGAAGTCTGTAAAAAAAGTCCAGGATTAGGATGTATATTGCCAACAAGAGCAAGCTTAGATGAGAGGTGTGTGTGTGTGTGTGTGTGTGTGTGTGTGTGTGTGTGTGTGTGTGTGTGTGTGTGTGTGTGCGTGTGTGTAGTGAAATATTGCTTCAAATTTAGTTTTCACCATTAAATTATCTGTGTTGAGTGTGGGGTCTTCTTTGGTGTCTTTGTAATTAAAGTATTGGATGTGATAGATAGGCTGATTGCTATAGTAGGGTAAGAGGAGGATGACTTAGAGTTATGATGTAGTGTTCTGGAGGTCACAGTGAGGCTGGGTAACAATGCTGTGCGATAGGATGTTGCATCGATAAGAACAGATATTAGAAGTAGACGATGAGTAAGTGAAAGGGCAGCATAACGTAGTTACAGCAAAAAAAGTAGGTTTGAAGACTTATATAAAGGGTGATTAGTAGAATAAATTAAGATTGGCTCTAAACAGACATGGCTGATGGAACAGTAGAAGAAGAAGGAAAAAGGAGAGTGAGGAGGGATGGACCAAAAGAAAAGTGATGTCATGTAGAGGGAAGGACAAATCGGGGGGCTGTAATGTGTATTATTGGTTGTAGGTATGGAGTGGATGGGCTTAGAGAGGCATACATGTAGCTGTAGTGGGCGGTGTGAGTTTGGGGTTGGGTAGTGGAGCAAAGTGTGCCCAAGGTATGTGTGGGCAAAAGGAGTGGGTCATAGGCTCTTAGGACCATTGCATGGCCAAAACAATCCATACATTTGGCACTGCTAGAATTTGCATGCAAGTAACTAAGGATGATTACTAGTATAAATGCAAAAATTGAATTTTAGACTTTGTGCTATTAAAAGTAATAGACAAAAAACAATAAGGGTAGAAAGACATATTAATAATGCTGTAAGTAGTTATAAGCGAAACTTCAGGCCATGGAAAAGTTAAAAAGCAAAGCAGCATAGAACGGCCTGTACAGGCAAGAGCGAGATTCATAAAAGCAGTAGCTGTAAAGAGCAGTTAAGACAGGGCAGTTTGCCAGCAAGAGTAACATGTAGCTCATTAATTAGAGAGGGAGGGGAAACATAAGGAGGAGTGGAGGTTATTTTTGATTCTAGTTCTAAAAAAGAGCCAAAAAGCAGACCGCAAAGTACTGGCCAAGAAGAGAAGAGACATTAAATTTGGTATCACTTTGAACAGGGCTTGATTAGGATAACAGAATGAGCAAGTAATTTCCGCTACATGGAATAAAAAGACAAATCTGTAAGCTATTGCAGGGCTGCATGTTGTATTTACTCTGCTGCAGTCTTGGGTTGGGGGTGCATTCCATGACTATAGTGAGTAAAAAGACAAGTCAACTCAAGTTATATTCTATTACAAGAAAATCAATGTAAAGGTTTTCCTTTCAGATGTCATTACTGGTGCTGTAATTCAGCAAACTGACCTACCGTCAGGCTAATAGACTTTCAGACATTCTTATTCTTTACAAAACATTAGCTGCTAATGTTTCAAAATAAGAGAAAGAAGCGGGTTTAGCAATATCAGCACATAAAACCTTAGCCAGACATGTGAAAGGTTGAGAAAAAAAAAAAAAAACAAGCATTGTGCTTCATCATGTAATATTGCAAGAAGGCTCAAAAAATAGATGCACTGCACAGTATGTTTATAGTAAGCATACCAAAAGCATTTTTTGGGTGAGGTGACTCCCTTATTGGCTGTTGTTCTTTTAGTTAAATAGGTGAATTATTTGAATATGTTTCTGTTGAATGCTGTTGTCAGAAACACTGAGAACATTGTTGCATTTGAAGATTTCTTAGGCTACCTGATGCACAAGAGTCATATTCATACACTCAGATTTATTGGATGACTAGCAAGACCGTGAGTGGATGTGACTTGCAGATTGACATGATTGAGAGTGCTTTATCTACTGCTATATTCCCTCTATCATGGATTGCTACATGATGCTACTTCTATTGTGCCAGAGGTCTGTGGACAAAATGATGTCAAGTTGCACTTTTTATGCATAATTGATGCAATCTGTGACCGGAGCATGCTGTTTATACAGGACAGGGAATGTAGTTTCTTTTGGCAGCAAGTAAAGGTTCAATTTGTTATGTAATTTCACAGGTTCTTGTTTGTGATAAACATGACACTAGGTTCTTGCTTGTGATAGGTGTAACACTCTGCTCTTGTTTGTGATAGGCATGGCACTGGGTTCATGTTTGTGACAGGCATGACATTGGGTTCTTGCTTGTGATAGGTTTGACACTGGGTTCTTGTTTGTGATAGACGTGACACTGGGTTCTTGTTTGTGACAGACATGACACTGGATTCGTGTTTGTGATAGGCGTGACACTGGGTTCTTGTTTGTGACAGGCATGACACTGGGTTCTTGTTTGTGATAGGTGTGACACTGGGTTCTTGTTTGTGATAGGCGTGACACTGGGTTCTTGTTTGTGACAGGTTTGACAATAGGTTTTTGTTTGTGATAGGCATTACACTGGGTTCTTTGTGACAGGTGTGACATTGGGTTTTTGTTTGCGACAGATATGACTCCGGGTTCTTGTTTGTGATAGGCGTGACATTATGTTCTTGTTTGTGACAGGTGTGGCAATAGGTTCTTGTTTGTGACAGGTAAGTCACTGGGTTCTTGTTTGTGACAGGCATGACACTCAGTTCTTGTTTGTGGTAGTCGTAACACTGGGTTTTTGTCTGTGGTAGGCGTGACACTACGTTTTTGTTTGTGATAGGTGCAACACTAGGTTTGTGTTTGTGACAGGCATGACACTGGGTTCTTGTCTGTGATAGGCGTGACACTGGGTTTTTGTTTGTGACAGGCATGACACTGGGGTTCGTTTGACAGATATGACACTGAGTTCTTGTTTGTGGTAGGCATGACACTGGGTTCTTGTTTGTGATGGGCATGACACTGGGTTTTTGCTTTTGATAAGTGTGACACTGGGTTCTTGTTTGTGACAGGCATGTCACTGGGTTCTTGTTTGTGAAAGGTGTGACAATAGGTTCTTGTTTGTGGCAGGCATGACACTAGGTTCCTGTTTGTGATAGGCATGGCACTGGGTTCTTGTTTGTTACAGGGACACTTGGTTCTTGTTAGTGATAGGCATGACACTGGGTTCTTGTTTGTGACAGGTGTGACATTGGGTTTTTGTTTGTGGCCATTTCTCTTAACTGTACAATTTTTGCACAATGTCCAGATTTTAGCCTCATATTTTGTTGTGTTCCTCCTAAAATCTGTACTTTTCTGGCAAATAGCTGAAGATTGAAGTCATTAAATAATGACAAACATTTAAGTTTAAGACTCCACATCCTTCAAGCAATATTTAAAATATGTCCCTATTTGTCACCCCATCATTTTAGGCTTTGTCCAGATTTTTTGCTGTAAGAGATTGAGAGGTATGTTTGTAACAGATATGACTCTGGGTTCTTGTTTTTGATAGGCGTGACATTATGTTGTTGTTTGTGACAGGTGTGACAATAGGTTCTTGTTTGTGACAGGCATGGCACTCAGTTCTTGTTTGTGGTAGGCGTGACATTGGGTTTTTGTAGTAGGCGTGACACTAGGTTTTTGTTTGTGGTGGGTGTAACACTAGGTTTTTGTTTGATAGGTGTGACATTGGGTTTCACAGAATGTAAAACCATATGGCTTGTGGCACTTCAGTAAAGTAAGCTCCACCAAAGTGACTCTGCTTATATGCCTAGATACTTAGCAAATTCTTGAAGCATGAGAAGTTACTGATCATTTTCAGAGCAAGTGAGCATTTTGTAAACCATTTTTTTCTCATACTAGTACAGTGAATGGACATTTGACACTTTGCAATTTCAGTACTTGTTGATGTCCAGTGTAGCCATAAATTAAGGCTAGGGGGATCTAGATATGACTGTCTTGTCTGTTTTTTTTTAAATTAACAGTGCAGGCATTTTTTCTTGATCCTTTTTTTTTTTTCCAGCTTTCATAAGAGGCCTTTAAAGGAGGACTTTATTTATTAATTTATTTTATTTAAGTATTTGTTTTTATTTGTTTGCTTGTTTATTTGTTAACCAGATGAGTTGGCTGGTCCATTGACTCTTTTAAGCAATGGCCCAGACTCAAGAGAACAAATTACACAAGATATGGTACATATATTGTTGCAGAGCAAATTCAAATATACGTAATAATTATTTATATTTTGGTGAAGGCAATGAGAGTAAAAGCATATGGTATACAGTAAAACAGAACGGATAAACACAAAATATGTTGTAAAACAGAATGCATAACATGATATGCAGAAAAATAGTACCAATAAAGTTAAACACCACAGTCTGTACAGTAAAAGATTGCATGTTATATACAATATATACATTTGATTGCACTTTGATTCCTCATGGTTTGTTTTGCAGTACTTAACATGTGAGTTGGTGGAAAGACGTGCAGTTAGGGGAATATTAGCTATTTTCTTTAAAGCACCTGGATTCGTTTTTAGATGATTTAGTAATGCATATTTATAATTATTTAATGTGTACAATGATCTAATATCTGTGGGAAGCTGATTCCAGGTAGAAGAGTCTGATCTAAAGGTTTGTTTTTTCTATTTGTGTAATAAGCATACTAATGCCAGTGTACAAGAACAAAGGGGACATCCACAACTGTGGGCAGTACAGAGGTATCAAACTCCTGTCACATCGCATGAAAGTTCTAGAGAAGCTGATTGCTAAACAGATATGCAAAGTAGTAGAAAGTCAGATGGGAAATGAGCACTTCAGATTCAGAGCAGAAGGCAGCACAACTGACCCAATGTTTGCAATGAGACAGATAGTTGAGAAGAAATTAAAGATAAGGAAAGAGTCCAACTGAGCATTCCTATATTTGGAGAAAGCATATGACAAAGTGCCAAGAAAGCTGATTTGGGCAGTACTGTGGTGGTTCAAAGTCCCAGAAACTTTGGTAGAATTAGCGCAGGCTATGTATAAGGACCAAATGACTCAAATATAAACAGTGTTTGGTCTCACAGAGGAGTTCCCAGTGCGAGTGGGAGTGCACCAGAGTTCATCTATGAGCCCATTGCTGTTCATACTGGTGATAGACTACATTAGCAAACAGGTTGGTGGAGATAGATCAACAAAGTTGCTGTATGAAGATGATGTAGCATTACAGCAGACTCTAAGAAAGGTCTTCAGAAAAGGATCATGGAATGGAATGCAAAACTGAAGGCACAAGAGTTGAAACTAAGTACAGATAAGCCAGCAGTAATGTCAGCAAACTGGGAAAATCAGAAGAAGCTGAGCATTGAGATAGTAGGGAAGATAGTGGAACAGGTTAATAGCTTCAAGTATCTGGGAAGGATGGCTGAGGAAAAGGGAAGTCTGAATGCAGAGATCAAAGCTAGAGTCAGAGGGGCTGCAGCTAACTGGCACTGGGTGTCAGGTATACTGTATGACAGAAGAATGCCAAAGAAGCTGAAAAGTAAGGTGTGCAAAACAGCGGTACAACCAAGTTCTACTGTGTGGTACAGAAACCTGGGCAAAGCAGATGAGGAAGCTAGAAGTGATGGAAATGAATCGCTTGAGAAGCATGGTAGAATGCACACTGTGAGAAACATGAAGAAATGAGGACATAAGAGTAGAAGCCAAAGTAGCTCCAATTACAGAAAAGACCAAGGACATTAGATTACTGTGGCTTGGGCACACACACAGAAAAGCAGAAGACAATCTGGTGAAGAAGATTTGGGACAGACAGGAAGAAGGTAAGAGAAACCAAGGGCATCCAGCAAAGAGACTGATGTATTGTGTGAAAGATCTACGACAGTCAGGCATGAGTGTCAAAAAAGGCAGGAGGGTGGCATTGAATCGAGACAGTTGGTGACAGTTAACACAGCACCCCAACCCCATGTATAAAATGTGAAACTGGAGATTAATTAGGATGATGATGATGATGGGTGTTAAATTGCAGGTGGGCAAGGGTCACGTAGTCTTACTGATAATCCCTTAAGTAAAATAAATGTTCTTTCAATGATAGATTTCTTCTCAAAGACAGACAGTATCTGAGTTTGGGAATATTACACAGAAGAGAGCTAAATTGAAATGAAATTCTGTCTGTGACTGGGAACAAATTTATTCCAATAATAAGGTCACAATGGTGGGTATGTAAATTGTGTAGGAGGCAAATCTAGAGATTTTTTTTTTTCAGTTGTCTGGACTCCCTACATGCTATAAGTTAAGTGAGGGGTTAATAATTGTAAGCAGGGTATTTCTGATATGGATTTTCTATATATGAAAAAGAAGATGTGACAGTTTGTAAACTCATTTAAGTCAGGACTGTTTGAGTGGCATCATCTGTGTGTTTTGCAAATGATAAGGAAGAACTAAGGTTCAGCTTTAGATATTTGCATTCAGTGAGATTATTGATTAATTTGAATTGGGAATCCTTCAGTACAAGAGAGAGAGATGGGTTGATAGCTTATGAACTGACTCAAATAAGAATATTTGTTTTGGTTTGACTGATAAACAGGAACCAACAAAGGCACAAATCTATAGAAGTGAATACAAAAAACACCAATGCAGATAAATGTCACCGAACCAAAAACTACATGGAAAAAATACAGAGTGATTTTGTTCATTAATTGTGGAACTTCTTCAGAGTGATTTGATAAAGTTCCACAATTAATGAACAAAAGCACTCAGTGTTTTTTCCGAATATTAAAGTTTTTATTTCCTGCTGTGGTGGTGCTGCGGTAGCATTGTCCCCTTATAGTAAGACGCTGTCCGGTTCGATTCTCAGTTAGAGCGTCTTCTGCGTGGAGACATGCGTGAATGGGCATACCTTCGTTGAAGGTTGTGCATCAGGTCTGGCAAGCCGGTACGTAAAAATCAACTGCCAATCATTAGCGTACCGGAGTTCCACTGTGGCGACCCCTAACCGGGAAAAGCCGAAAGATACAAACAATTAAAGTTTTTATTTCAGTGACATTTATCCACATTGGTGATTTTTGTATATACACTTGACTGATAAGCAGTTTATTAGCAGTTGACCATTAATATAAATCTGAGGCACTCATTTGTGTTCGAGTATGTAGTTGTTTTTGAATTTTGCTTGCTTCAAGGAGAAAGATGTTATGTGTATTCATGCTCATATCAAGTAAGGTCATTTATAAAAAGAGGTAAAAGGAGGTGCCCAAAGGCATACCTTTGGGGAACACCACTATTAAGATTCCCCTTGGTAGAGACTTGGCTGTTATATCGACCCTGATTTTAGACCAATTTATTGTATTGTTACCAAAGTTGAATCTTTTACATTTCATCATATATTTTGGTTAACTGTCTGAAATGCACAAGTCATACAACCAAATATTCCTGACGTTATGAAACCCTCATTCAAACTGGTGGAGATGATATCACTAAAAGTGATAGGGGCTATGCTGGTACTGAAGGCATTGTGAAATATGTAGCTGTTTATATGTTTCAAAATTTGTTTATAAAGGATTTTCTCAAATAATTTTGTGAGATTAGACAGATTTGATATTAATCTGCAGTATTTTAGGAACTTTGGTGAGGCTATTTTTGACAGTAGGAGAATGATATCATACTTAAATGTAGAGGGGGTGATTCCTGAAGAAAGGGAGAGGCTAACATTTTAGGTAAGCGGTTCTTTTTATCTGCTGATTTCCTTAGGAAAGTGGGATGAATTAAACTAGACTTTTTCGGAGTTTGTTGGCTTCATGGACAGTAATTCCATAGATATGAGGGCAAATGATTGTGTTTGAATTTTGAAGGGAGGAATGGAATTGATTGGAAACTACTTTGGTAGGAGAGTTTAGGAATGTTTGTATTCCTCAGCAAAAGAGATATTAGACCTTGAATCTGAAGTCTTAGTGGGAGAGGTATCAATTATAATACTTGTTATTTTTTAATTTTGTTCTGGAACAGTATGTGTTGACTGTTTATGGAGTTTTGCTTTTCCTCGAAAGACTGGGCTTTTGCTGAATTAGTAGCTATTTTATTCGTTTGTATCTGGGTAAGGAAAGTTTGGTGTAGATTGTTATTGGTTGGGCTTTCTTTCCAGTCATTCCATGCTTTGTCTTATTTTTGTTTGAGATCTTTGCTCAGCCAGGAACAGATTTTCTCCTTAGCCTTCTGTGGTTTATTGTGAAGAGAGAGTCTTGTACAGAGGATAGGGTGGAGATAAAAAGATGAAGAGCCTTAGTGGGATCTGAGATGGACTATAAATGAGACCAGTCTATATTATTTAGGGCCCTATTAAGATTGACTGGGGACTGTTCTGGAAAGCATCTGCTTTTGACTATCTGTGGAGGTGATTTAACAGTTTTGAAAGACCAGGATAACATAACTTGACAGTAACTGGTGAAATTATTTGGGAGTATGTCAAAGATTTGCATTTCTGTTTGTGATTGGTTATTTTTAATCTAGTTCATAATCCTTCTTTGTTTGATTTTTTTTTAGGGGGGGATGTTTGACTAATTGCTCTAGATAAAGCAAACTTGAGCAAAATAGTGGAAAGTCAAAACTGAGAATACAATCACCACTATCTTCAGGCACAAATAAATCCGGTCCAGCAAAGGTTTTAAAAGCTTTAATCCACTCAAAGCAAACCACGGGTATGTGCAAACATGCAAAAAAACAGCAGCAGTCAGTGACTGCTGCTGTTTTTTTGCGTGTTTGCACATACCCGTGGTTTGCTTTGAGTGGATTAAAGCTTTTAAAACCTTTGCTGGACCGGATTTATTTGTGCCTTAAGATAGTGGTGATTGTATTCTTAATTGCTCTAGATGGTGTTGTTCTATTATTTTAGTTTCTTACTTTCTGGGTTTATTGCCCAAGCATATCTGCAGTTTTTTGTAGGATCAGTTGGAAAACACTGTTGAGTTAAATTCTGAACATGAGTGATGAAGGAGGTGAAATATATACAGAATCAACTGACCTCGGATATGTTTTCCAAGAGTCAGATGTCCTGAAATCCAGTTTGGTGATTTATCATCAGATGAATTACCTATAGAAGTAACTTGATAAATAATTCAGCAGTGCAGTCCAAATGATACCAGGACACCAATAGCCACTTTAATTTTTATTAAAATAAAAACAAATGAGCTAAGCTAATTAGGATCTCAAGTTACATTTATATTTATTTATTGACATTTGTTGACCAGAAATGTCCACTGGGTCAGAAACCAATTTTCAGTGGAGGTCCGGCGAGAAATGCTTCACAGGTAATCAAATATTATACAGAACAAATATAAAGTGAAAGAGATATACATACATTAGCATAGGGTGGGGAGTAATGGTATATAGTTAATTCATAATTATCAGACTGTATGGATACATAATAACATACTTTCAATCACAAGAAAGTAATCATAATCATTAGTAAGTTGCATATATTGTTGGTAGGAGAAACAGTCATATACAGGAGGAAGAAAAGGATATAACAGAGGGTTAAAGAGTAGGATATGAGCAGTTACATGTATGAAGTTAATGGGCTTACACTGTATTTCACAGATACAGCTGGGATTATTTTTTTTTTCAAAGGACCAAAGCATACATGTTCTGCACTTACTTAGAAAAGAGACAGGACGAAGGGTTAAAATCCTGCTGCTAATTTTAACTGCTGAGATCTGTTATTCAGTCCTGCAGTTGGCTGCTACTTCTAAGTTTATGTTTGATTCTTGCAATCTGCTTATGTGGTTGTCTGCTACTTTGGCCAAGCACTATTAGTCCATTGAACTCCCTAAGTGGGAGGAAGTTCTGATGGAAGGGAAACCAAACTCTGAATTTTAGGTTTATTAAAGGGAGCTCCTGTTTTATTGTACTCTGGATACACGCTGTGTCAGTTTGTACCACAATGTTGATGTTGCCTGCAATTTTGCCCCTTTTTTGTGGGGGTGCATTTATTGTATGCTGGCTGACAGCTTTCATCCAGCCTATTCCTAGAATGTCTGGAGTTAGTTGTTTATGCCTTTATGAAAGGGTTATTATTTCATTTCCAATTTGGGATCTTGTTATGTGCAACTGCTTACTTTTAAATCATTTGTGCATCTATTAATGACTTTTTTTCTTCTCGACCATTTGTTGTGACACCATGTTATCAAACAGCCACCTGGAAATTTCTTAATTTACTACCTTAACAGCCATGTTTTTGTAGTAGTGATATGTGGTGTTACTGAGATTTTTATTTTGTGTTTTTACTTTTTTGCCAGCCTCTGTTAATTGCTCATTATTTTGCAGTATTAGCTGCTAGTATTGTCTTTTTTGTTCTTCTAACACTCAGCCACTGATTTTAACATGAGGCTTCTTCTAAAGCATCTTCTAAAGACTTCCTGTTTGCCCTCTACACATAAGATTCTGTGTATTGATCCTATGATGTCTTTAATTATGTAGAAGAATTGAAGTTGCTAGGCATTGTCTTATAATGGGTGGGAGAACTAGGTTTTGGGATGCTTTCATCTGGGGTGCTGTGCCATACAAGAATGAAGCACCACCAATATTGTGGTGGGACATCATGAACTGGATTATAATCTCTGGTCCTTAGGTAGGCTCTGTCCTCTTAATGCCTAGCCTAGGGCAGTGTTTTTCAATGTAATGTCAATCTCAAACAAAGTAGATATTGTTTCTTACTTACTTTATATGTCTGACCTGATATTTATCATGGAGACCTCTTTGATGACAGCTTTGGGCTGCATCTAGCAACATTCATTCTTCCAGGCATCCATTCTATTAAATGATGAAACTGTAGCACTATTCAAAGCAGTTAAGCCATATGATTATCATTAGACCTGGAAATGTCACAGGTGAAAGTTGAAACATCAACAAATTTGAAGCATGTCATTGGAAATGTAGTGAATGGAGTGAGCTGTACACTTCTCTTAATGTACCATCTAGTTACCCGATGATATAACTGCAAATACTCTCTGACTTCCTCTTCAGTCACTTCATGAAAGTCTAGTGGCCCAGTCTGGCTACTTCACTAAGTGAACTATTGACAATGCAAATTAACTCATCAAGGAAATGTTCAACCTTTTGAGGAGTTTCAGTTTCATTTAGGTGTTTACCACTGCAACCCACTACAGTAAGGAAAAACATAAATTTTCCGATCCCCACTGTAGTGCGATCTCCAGTCAGAATGTTGACCTCATATTAGCGAATGAACACTAACATTTGCTGATATAGATTTGAACATTTTCAGATCGTCATTATGGTAACTGGCAAACATGCTTCTGACCATCCCACTTTCACATAAGTGACGTTCCACATTTTGATAGTAATCTGTTTTGTGCAATGTGGAGATTAAGATGGAAGACTAGGATAGGTTTGGAGTGCAAATGACAGAGCTCTTACCTTCTGTATGGTAGACTTAATGAACATGCTCATTACTCAGTATCCCAAGCAGAAATGTCACATAAGAAGACATCTCTGTCTGTGCCACATTGAACTGTTTGTATCTACTATTTTTAGCTACAAACAGGCTATGCAACCTATCTTTTATTTCTACTCCAAAAGATTCCTTCATCTTCCCATTATGAAACATTTGCATGCATATTTGAGAATAGATCTGTAAACATTAAACACTCTTTCCCTCATGTATCACCCGTCATACTCTGTATTGTGTCTGATATGCATTACCTATACTTTCATTGGACAGAATTTTGTTATTCCCGCTATGATGGAACCACCTCTGCGGTTTGATTGCTGTATTTATTTTAATGTGGGGTGGATGCTGGTCATATTAAGCAGGTAAAATTTTGTCTTAAAATTACTGGGTCCAGTAATTTGCAGTCATAAACATAACAATCTCATTGTGCAAAATGTCTAGACAGAGCAAAAAAATAAGGGTGAGGGGGTGGGAAGGCAAAAGCCAAAAATAAAAGAAAATTGTTAAATATTGCTTTTATGTGCATGTGCACTGTCAACCCTAGCAGTTACCATGACTCACATATCTGTCAGTTCTCCCAACTGCACCAGATGTTTGCTAGGGGGAATATCCCACAGGGTCATTTACCAAGAGATGCAGCCTATGCACTGAAACCATGGCTGATGACACCCATCAGAAATGCACATATGCCCACAGAAGAGCACCATAATGAAGCACACGTTCAAACCAGAAATAACATAGAGTGTGTGTTTGGGCTACTGAAGTCATGATTCCGGTGCCTAGATACATTTGGGGGAGCCATGCAGTACAATCCATGAACATGTACAGAAATATTTACAATATGTGCCATGCTACACAACATAATCCTGAGGAAACAGCTTCAGCTGGATCAGCAAGGGGAAGGGGCACACATCTCACAAAGGTCACCACAGCCACAGGCAGGGGAGGAGTCAGAGGGGGAACCTCTAGCTGCTATGGGTGTAGGCAGATGTAGGACTGCTCAGTATGTCCTCGCATTGGCTAATATACAATGTATCGCATACTAACTCATCACCTAGGGGCCTAACACCTTCCTACTACTCACATACATATAGTAACATAAATGCCAGGCAACTCACACAACCATTACCTCCCATGTATTGGCTGTGTACTGCTTGCATCGGACAGAGTCAGCACTGAACTAAAAGTGTGGCAACTGCTGCATTTAAAAGGTAAGTCCTGGACCTGGAGTGTGTTATGTAATAATATGAATGTGTTGCATATCCATGTAGTTCATTACTTGGTCCGGTAAGCAAGTAAAAGTTAGAAGATTTGTACAGAAAGGACCTTAACATGTCACAGCAGAGACTTAATTTGATTTATATGTGTTCATTACTAAGCAGTAGGACTTAGGTATTAAAGATTCACAAAGTCATACCTCTCAAAAGTACTGATGATCACTGCATGCCCTCAGGTTAGCACCATGCATTTGTACTAGAAAGTCACTAAAGGGCGAAGTTAGAAAGAAATGACACACATTGCAGTTTCCGACCTCACAATCCTCACAAGATCATTCATTACAAAGTTGGGAAATTTTGATGCTAACAACTGACTAACTTTCCAAAGCCAATATAAGTCAAAGGTACAATCACCAGTTCAACACTACAAATGCAGATATACTAAGCATTAAGTTAGCTATGCACCCGGAGCATTAGACACAAAGCTTATGTATCCCAAAATCCAAAAACTAGGAAACTGGGGTATGACACATTTATCATCACTTGTACAGGGTGTTGTGTTGGGGGACAGTTAGCCTAGGCTGACACAAAAGGTCAGTGAATGTGTGTTAGTAAGAAAGAGAAGCAGGCAAACATTTGGGTAAACCAACAAATGGCCAGTCAGACAAATGAATAACTGTTGTGTGTGTCTGTAGGGGTCCTCCAGTTGAAATTGGTGGGTGTCTGCATGAACACGGTCAAGCTCTGTGCTGTCTCTATGTCTTGGTATATCAGACAGGTGTGAGCCGTGCATGGTAGAGGTGGCAGTTCATTGTTGTTGTCCCCAACCACAAGGACTGGCTCTGCTAAGTGTTACACTGGCATGTCCACACCCACAGTCAGATGCACTGCTGCTACCTGTATGTGACTGATGTCTGCTGGATAAGGTCCCTTCACAGGGACACCCAAGACCATGACCCCATGGCCTGCCATATCTGGGTGTAGAAAGCAAACTCACTGACAAAGCAGTGGAAGTACTGCCACTATGGGAGTATGATCAGGCATGGCCACATTGGCTGACAGCAGATGATGTGGCTGACCTACATCCACGAGGGTGTCATTCCCCTCCAGCAGACATTTCATCACAGACACCACTTGTTCCAAAGTGTCATTCATCTGATCCATTGAATGAGCAACATGGTGGAAGCAGTCATGCATGTCAGCCTGTGCCACCTCTACAAGCCTGAGCATTTGTCTGGAGCACATATGAGAACATACCTGTGCCTCCATAATGGCCCCAAACATATGTTGAGTGGCATGGGAAGAGACACCTGCACCAGGTGGCAGAGGAACAGCATGCCCCCTTCAAGCACCCCCTCCTGCATGGCATCTAACCCACACTTTGGCTACAGCCAGAGTCAACAGGCACTGAAGCACCAGTAGCCACAATTCCCTGATCAATGTTCTCACCCTCCACCTGTTCAATATCTGTGGGTTCACTGGAATGGGTGGACGTTGGTCTGCTGGCTGTCTGATGATATTGCAGGGGATGGCCATATTTTAACCTCAGTATCAGATTCAACCTCTGCACCACCTGACTGTGCCTCAGTTTGGCCACCATCATCATCAGAGTCTGCTGATACACTGATATCATGTGGCAGAAGGCCCACACTTTCTCTGTAATGATCACCTGTGATAAAAAGTAAGAAACATAGGACAAAATTCATACCTACACTTTTGTAGTCCAATATATGCTAACAAACTAACAGTGGTGTCACTATTATGGACAGTACAACAGTACATACAACAGGCCTGACATCAACAGCACACACTAAAATATTTATTTCAACTGCTCAGCAGTGCTGACATAAAAATGTTTGGTTTACCATCTGCAGATGAGAGTCTCCTGTGTAATTCTAATGGTACTGGAAGAGGTAAAGCAAGAGGTAAGGGCAACAGCATCACAATTAAAAGCAACACAGTTGATAAAACATCTACTCCTTTATATGTCCATTAAGAATACTTTCAACAAGAATGTGTCAACTCAAACCTAAGCTAATAACTGTAGCAATCTTGAATTCCCACCCTCCAAAATACATGTGACAGAGAAGTAAAGCACTGATTTCAATTATTTTACTATGCAACAGTACTCAACTGTTGAAATACCAAAGCCTACCAGGGAGCTTCTCCTGAGACATGGTTACTATCTGTCTCCTACATCCAGGACATGTTGAACTATACTCTCCTGTGAGCTGTCTGGATCCCTGTATTGATATGGAACTCTTCATTTGGTGTTAGTGGTGGTTCTCTAGCAGGCCCTGGTACCCATCTGGTTACATCCCACTGCAGCTGCTCTCCTCTGTGCAGATGTGATCATATCAGTGACTCTATGGTCCACCTGCTTGTATGCCCTGCTGTGGCATCCCACGGCATTCAGATCAGCAACTATCTGTAGCCAACTTTGTATCCTATGTGCCATATCTCCAAGTCCCCTTTTCAGCAGAAAAGCACAATGTTGCCTAAAGGCATCCATTATGACCTGGTTCTCAGCATTAGTGAAGGGGGAGGGGGTCTCAAAGGATTGACATACCTGGGATGCATGCTCATAGGTGTCCTAAAAGACAGCAGAATGAAAGTACAAGTAAGTATCACATAACTACTGAATAATTAATTCCAGATAAAACAGAAAAGGTAGACATTTAGTATTACCCCCCCTGTAGAAACTGACAACAGTGTACAGATGTAAAATACAAACAACAGGCAAGATGCAAAACAAAGAGACTAACAAGGGCAACATATCCTTGTTTGTGCCATAACAGTAACTCCACCAAAAAAATACAGGAAAATGGGACATTTTGCTAAGAAACCATCTTTGAAACACTAAAAGTGCTATCAAAGGAACTGTATCTGAAACATTTGTACAATTTTTATCACACAGCATTCTATTTGCATGCATTGGAAATTATGCATACCTCTGAAATGGCTTGACAAACATACCATGCCATCAGTATACTTCTAACTAATGCATACAGATAAAAGTGTCAAAGCCTTTGCTTCAGATTTTTCTTAAATACATTCAAGCATATGCAGTATATAGCTGACCAAATGGAAGCATACCTTCTGAAGTTCAGTACTCCTCTGTATAGATATATCCTGAAGAAATAGCATCATGTGCAGTCTTCCCAACATAAACAAGTCTTACCATCAGTTTGCCTAGCTACATGGCTGCCTTTTTCTATGGTATAGATTCAGGGCTGTTAGCACAGTGAAGATGCATATGAGGTGTAAACTCATTAGAATTGCTGAATCCCAAAATTGGATCCATGTAGGAGATGTAAACATAATGCAGGCACTCCTTCAGTGTTTGTTTTTAATGGATTACAGCTGTGAATGATTAGTGGTTGGAAGAAGGAAATACAACAGCACTGCAGGCTGCCTTACTTCTACTGGGTGTGACAGCTTAGATCTACAAAGTGTTAGATGTAAGGTTGGAAGTGTAAGTTAGCAGCACACAAGTCACAGGTTGTGTTCCTTAATTTCCACTTGATATCCTCACACATTTTAAGGCCATTGATAAAGAATGGATTATGCACTGCATGTCACAGATTACTGCTCAGATAAATGAAGAATGGCCAATAACAGAGAAATGTAAGACAGAACTGCATATTTGCAACAATAATCATGACAGATTGTATGATCACTAGGTGCACTAATCGAAAACTAATACATGTACAAATAAAACTTGTATGATTTGATATCATTGTAGATACTGTTGCAGTTGATTGTGTGCATATTGAGTTAAGTTCTTTGCTGCAAAGGTGTTTGTATGACAAAGAGGGATAAGACACCAATCCTGTGTTCTAAAGATGCATTGGAGCAAGAGTTCAAATCTAAACCTATGGAGAAATATCTCATGTGTACTAACATTTTCTAGTGAGTATGTCATAGATTGTGTTTCCTCATTTCAATTATCTCTCCCTTTTCTTTCTTTTTTTTTTTTTTTCCTTTTTTTATTGGCCAGTGTTTGAGCAAAGCTCTGCTTATCTCAAACATGGGAAAAGAAAAAAATGAATGTCAAGTTTGGCTATGCTTATCTGGTTTGCATGAAGTGTGGCAGTGTGCAAACTGGACAAATGGCACACCCAGAAAGCAGACAGGACACAGACAGCCAAAAATATAAACTGGATGCATTCAAGTAATCCTATTGGGCATTGCACAAATCTGCTAAGTGACATTGTGCTGAGGTTAACAGTGAGACCTTAAGAATGATTAGTAAAATAGGGAATGTCATGTAACTAGTCTTGTGGCAGATGCAGTACAGGGTGTTTTACTGTTGTGGCATGGCAGTTTATAGCAATGAGCTGCAACATAGACAAGTGCTTTCTCAACCTTCATGTGGCAACAGTTGGAAATGTAGGACTGCCATTCATGTAGCCCTGAGTTTGCGTACAGCATATTCCATCCAAATTTACTGTTGTTCCATTTCTCACTATAGTCCCTCACACTTATAACACTTGACATAATAGAGCTGATATGAATTAAATGTACAAGGATGGAGACACTACTTTTGTGCCAGTCATTTTTGTATATATCTTTGTATTATCACATTTATTATCAGATGTATGACTGTGGGTATACTATATACTATATTCTTGTAAGTATATTTCTATTGTCTGGATTGGCATGGCCTTCACATTTACCTAACAGATATATACAACATCCTATACATCCAATAACTTTGAAATTGCTACTGCAATTATGTAATGTTTCACTGCTTGGCACAATTGTGCTCCACTTACCATCACTCAAACACGATAAGTAGAGTGCAATAGTTTCAAACAGTGTGCTTACTGCCAGTAAATGTGATAACTGGAATTGGTGGGAAACCTTCACTCTACATTGCTCTTGATCTGGGGTAGACATGACAGGTGTTTGTGGAAATGGTGTCAGGTTTAGGGCACAGAGATGGGATATCCAGGAGTCCAAGTGTTTTATTGGACTCCTAGTTAAGAACCACAGTGCCAGGCTTCTGCAGGGGAACTACTCGGGCTTCCAGTATAAGTCAGAAGCTTTGGATAGTTTAGCCCGGGCTGTATCCAGTGCCACCAGTATCCTGCGCACTGTTGACCAATGCAGGTATCATTTCAATAATCTATGGCAGAGGAAGAGGGATACCCTTGATGCTTGTATTGAGAAATTTATGACTGCAGACATCCCACACCTGTGTAAGTATCAACTACAGGGAGTTCTTGTAAGACTTAAAAGCTGAATATATGTAAAACTGGTATTCCTGATGGTATTCTGTTCTGTTCAGTTTTTTTTCCACAGCTGGCAGGAACAAGGAGGTCAATGTCCGAACCCATGTGGCTAGATTGGTGAGGCTGAGGGAAGCATGTGGTATGTATGCAGCAGAAGAGTAGTGTTATTGTTGCATTAAAAGTTAAAAATAGCTTTTTGGGGGATATTTTATAGAGTTGTATCAAGCTGAGCATGCATATTTCAACTGTAAAAGCAAGTATGCATGCATTAGTCTGTATCATAAACCAAGAGTACAATATTAGACTTTAGTCAGTGGTTGTGGGTTCAAATACCACACTTCCCAACTATACAATACTGCTAATTTTTCAATTATATTTAAATTAAAGTAAAACCTCTTTAGCAGTGGCACAAGTGCCCTGCTATAAACTGTAATCTGTATAATTGGAACACGCATATGTGCAATATATGCACATGTCAAGGAGTATTTGCTGCAATTTGTAGTATGGTGTGCATCTGTTAGGAGCTGGTAGTCTAAGCAGTAAAAGTTTTCTGTTAGAAGGGAGTAGTCTTAAAAGTAAAAGTTAAAATAATAGAATCAAATAATTGTAGTAATGCATTGTATGTCACATATGATGGTATTAATCTTATCTCTTTTCTTTCGGCTCACCCCAACCCTTAACTCTCTTTTATTTATTTTTTATTTTATCTTATATCTTATTTATTTACATATTTTTAAATGTTATTACGTGTCAAAATGTGTCCATGTTATCCATGTGTATCACATCACTAAATGCTCCACAGAACAGTGGGGTAGGCCTTCCCCACAAGATCAGCCTGCCCTCTTAACAACTCCAGCACCATTGCCCAGCACATCTGGGAGCCAACCTGGCAGCACTTCCTCTGCTAACCCAACACTACCTGTCGCCTCAGGTAATCCTGCTCCAGAGGCTGGTCCAGTGGTTCCCTCCGTGAACAGTGACAGAGGTGTTGATTTTATCACCCACACCAAGTTGCAAGGGATGGTGTGTAGGGTTGTGTGCTGCACTGTTGGTGCACATCTACACCAGCTGGAGAGGCTGCTCTCCCTCATTTTACTTAGTACCAGGGGGGAAGAGAAGGAAACATCAAGAACTCCAGACAGCAGCAGAGTGAGGTGACAGTGATGACAACCCAGTGGCTGATGACTTGATTCTCACTGTCACAGAGCTTGATGACCATGGGTTCAGGATGTCCCCATCCTCACCCCATCCTGGTGTCCTGCAACGTTTTGTGTCAGTCACCATCCATGTCTCTTGTCTTGTTTGTCTTGTCTGTCTGCAATTGCTTCCTCACTTATCCAACTTACCTGACTCAGACATTCCTACACATTTCACACACATGCCTTTTTGATACACTTCATTAAGTCCAACTGGCTACACAACATGATTATTTTGTGGTCATCCCTCTCTCTGAAGGTGACAGTCCAAATTCAATTAATATTTTCCACGTATGTTCACTTAACACTGAAATGGATACCAGTGGTTCTTTCCTATCTCCCTCCTGCACATTCCTGCTCTGCTTTCTGTTTGTTCTTCTCCCTGCTTGGTCCCCATTTCGCCACTGTCATATCTACCCATTTCAACTCTTTAACTCATTTTTGCATGAAGGTGCACATCACACACCAATGCACAGCAAAGAAGAATGGTGACAATGTATTTACATGTATTTAAAAGTATTAGATATGGTGCCAATGCTTTTAAATGTATTTAAAAGAATAAGATACACCTGTCTTCAAACCCAGTACCATCTAGCCACACCAAGGAATGCATCAGTGTATTAACACATGCTGCCACAGAGTCAGTTAAGTACTAGGTGTATTTCATAAACTCAGTATTAACTGTCAGACTTTAGCAATGCGGCTCACATTTTCAGACTGCTTACCTACCCGCAAACATGTGCATCACACATGTGTATGCACTTTGTTAACCATTGTGAAAACTAGCTGCTCACTGCACTATGGAAATGTACATATTATGCTGTGGTACTGCTGTTTACTGTCCATTCCCTGTGTATGACTTGAAGTTACATGTGTAAACATTTCAGTTTGAGAGCCCTATCTAACAGTATTTCATATATGTACAATAAATTAATCTGTTGCCACCCTTCCAAGCACTGCAACCCTGGTGTCTCAGTAATTTTTCCATACATTTATCAACCACAGTACAAAATATAATATCAAATGTTGTGTGCTATGCAATGCACATCAGTCTGGTAACATATAGAACTGCAACTATATGTCTAAAAACACTTATCTGCAGGGTTAGAGAAGGAATCAACATGGACCATATCCACAGGAACATAGGTGACCTTTAACACATTTGACCCTATCCATTTTGTTGTTGTCAAGGGTAAATCTTGCTTATTAAACCTTGTGGACTTCTTGAATACTGACCCCACAGACCTGGATGAGAGATAACAGGACATATTGCCTATGTTGATTTATCCAAGGCCTTTGACACTATCCCCCATTCATGTGGCATAGTGAAGATCTTCCCTGTGGAAATTAAGCCATAAAATTGAACAGGGATAGGTAACTGGTTCACTGACATAACACACACTCTCAAAGTTAGGGACTGCACCACCACCAATAGCCAATTACCATTAGAATACCACAAGGATCTGGGCTGGGCTCTCAACTGTTTGCAAACTACTTGCCTGAAACACAGGCTATAGTAGATGACCTCTGGTTTACCAAGTTTGCAAATTACTGGTAACTGGAATCGGTAATAGAGAGTCCCCCGATGATGGTAACACATTACAAAAGGGGCCACTACACACAGATGATTGCTGAAAAAATCATGGACTAAACATTAAAGCATACAATAGTTCATTTTCCCATTTGGCAATGAAGTACCCCTGCTAATTATGATACACATATCACCCCTCTAAGCTTAAACACAGTGTTGTGAGACTTGGGAACACATGTTGATAGCAATCTACACTTTCAACACTATGTGTCTATAGTGATGACTCACATATTCTGCACTACACACATCATGCATATGGATGACATCACATCCAAGACCAGGGTGGTCATACCTCTGCTGTTCTCTAACCTCCTCAGACCACTGAGTACAATGCTCCCTTCTGTCTGTACCTCACAAGACACCTGCATCAATTTGAGAAAACACAGGGTTGTGCCTGGTAGACTCCACAGACTCCAGAGATGACATACGTGGAAAGACCGAAAGACCTGTCAGTGTACTCTGTATCATGCAGGCTGCTGAAAGGTGACCCATGCCTGCCCTACAGAGCAGTCTCAGACTTAACCCTACTAGAAATGCTTGCTGCACATTTGCAAATCAAATGGGACAAGAATAACTTGGTACAGGGTTCTCAACCTACCCTGTGACATAAACAGAACATGCTGGAGAGACAGATATATCCCCAAATGACTCACACTCCTCTGTAATAGGCTCCCACTGTGTGTGCATCAGTGCTTATCAATGACCATGTTCAAAAGCAACAACGACTACTGGTTGGGTAATTGTAAAGTCACCTCTGGGGTGATACCTATGTCCCCCATGGACAGGGCCAGTTGGTGCTGCTCACAAAATCACTCCGTTAACAATGACCACCCAACTATGCTCAATAAGGATACTTGTGTTTTTACACAGCTAGGCTTCTAAACACCACAGGGCCATAAGGCTAGGAGCCTCCTATGTACATAAGAAGCTATGAGCCTATGTAGGTCTCCCAACATTTTGTCCCCCACATGACCTGCTAATGTCATCTACTATAAGTTCACCTCCAGTCTTATAAAAGTCAGATTTGTGCTGTGCAAATTGCATAGTCTACTGTGTTATGTAGCCTGTGTATTTAGATAGATAGGGGTTCTGTTATCACTGCAGTAAACTGGGTGGGTTTGTTTGTAAAATGTGTCTAGCCAGAAGAGCAGAAGTGTATATTCTACACTTACTGCTCCAGTCCCATGGACTGACAGTATTTTGATGCCTACACATCCATTTCATGCAGGCCTTCCAACATCTTTTCTCCAGCAGGCACTGCTGTTGTCATCCAATTTAAGTTGGCTTGCAACCCTGTAAAAGTCAGACTTGTGCTGTGGCACCTGCATAGAGTACTGAGTTCTATAGTCTATGTACTTAGATAGGTAGGAGGTCTGTTCACACTGTGGTCAAGTGTGTGTGTGTGTGTGTGTGTGTGTGTGTGTGTGTGTGTGTGTGTGTGTGTGTGTGTGTGTGTGTGTGTGTGTGTGTGTGTGTGTGGTTGTGTGTGTGTGTGTGTGTGTGTGTGTGTGTGTGTAGAGAAGTAGTATATATCTTGTAGTTACTGCTCCAATCCCATTCATTGACAGGATTTTGATACTTGCACAGGCCTACAGATCCATTTATTGCAGACCCCCAACTTCTTCTCTCCAGCATGCACTGCTGATGTCATCCGCTATAAGTCTGCCTGCAGCTGTGTAAAGGTCAGGCTTGTGTCATGGCACTTGCATAAACATTGACTTCTGTAGTCTGTGTACTTATGTAGGGGTTCTGTTCTCACTGCAGTCAAGTAAGTGTGTGTGTGTGTGTGTGTGTGCACGTGTGTGCATGTGTGCGTGTGTGCATGTGTGTGTGTGTGTGTGTGCATGCATGCGTGTGTGTGTGTGTGTGTGTGTGTGTGTGTGTGTGTGTGTGTGTGTGTGTGTGTGTGTGTGTGTATCTAGGAGAGCAGAAGTGTCTATACTGCAGTTACCACTTCAATCCCATGAATTGACAGTACTTTCATACTTGCACATGCATACAGATCCACTTCATGCAGGCTTCCCAGCTTCTTCTCTCTAACATGCACTGCTGATGTCATCCACTATAAGTTGGTCTGCAGTCATGTTAAAGTCAAACTTGTGCTGTGGCAGTTGCATAAAGTACTGTAGTCTGTGTACTTAGATAGGTAGGGGTTCTATTCTCACTGCAGTCAATTGTGTGTATGTGTGTATGTGAGCTGTTGCTTGACATTGCAGAGAGCATTTTACACCAGCATGTGGGACACTGTTATATTCTCCTCAACAAATGCTGTTTATTTCATCAGCTATATCAGATTTTGGGATATGCAGTACTCCCAGCAGGTCAGGGTCATAGACTGGCCTGGAGGCCAGGCAGAAGACTTTTCATCCTGTACAATAAAGATTACAGTGACATGGCTTTTAATCTATCCACACACATCATTGTATGTTATGTTGGCCCTGTGTTATCTTGCTGAGAAAGCCCTGTGTTCTCTCCAGCTGCTTACATGTATCTGATGAGGCACATGAAAAAAGAGCATTATACTCTACTAATGTTGTGATGAGGTTTGACTACAGTGCTGCCATGCAATCCTAAAATCTCAGTATGATGGTGTGACTTACGATGTGCACAACATAAGCTTTCAGTGCCAGTGTGGACACTTGGTGGTTCGAGTTCAGAGTGCTATCTACATGTGTTCCCAGTACTTGTATTACTGGATTTCTGCATAGCAGGGCTGTTGTCAATGCTGTGATTAACATGGGATCACACTTTTCAAATGGACAACATTGCAAACAGACATTTCTGCATTTATGTGTAGATTGTGTGCATTTGTCACCATTCAGTTGTGTGTGTTAGCTCCTTCTTTACTGTGTTATCATTATTGGTTGACTCAGTGATTGGACATAATATGCAAGAATCAGTAAACTTGGTAAGTCAAAGGACATATACAGCTATATACTTTAGCCTGAACTGTTGAGAAACAGAGTTTAAACTGTGAAGGGTCAAGCACAGACACCTGGGGTTTGCCAATGGTGACAGCTCTACTGATACAGGTTAATTCACCAACTTTCAGATCATGTGTTCTGCCAGTAGCCAATTGGTTACCAATCAACTGACATAAGGGTTATCCCCACCTTGGAAGTTTTCTCAATGATACCTGCATAGGGGATGGCCAGATCATGATAGGCAATATGCACTGTTGTACCTTCATCCAGGCCTGTCACATGGAATTAATGGGCTGTGATAACATCACAGATCACCTATGGTGTGACTCAGCACATATACCTTCCAGATACAGTTGAATACACAGTGCAACACACCCTCCACACAGCCTAGGTTCCTATACAAGGGTGTACATCAACATGCATATACCTGAGTTGAGGGAACAGCACCAGATGCATGCATGTATAGAGACATCCTAACTTTCCTCAACTGTGAAGTGGACCAAAATGTCATCAAGGACCTCTTCTACATGTACACTAGTAATATTCCAGGTGTGTGTAACAGATCTGTGTGAGTTATTAATGCTACATCAAGTCCATTACATCTGATCGATGTCCTCAAAGATGTCTTCGAGGGCATGCATTATGACAGCAGTATCATCTTGTGGAACTTGACCAGATCAATGCATTTGACACAAATCCACATTGACGTATTCAATCAACACTGTCACATGTGGCCATAAACAGCTATATCACCAAATAAGTAGACTATGTTGAAATCTGTGATGTGACCTATATATCAGGTCAAGTGATCAGGTTGGTATATCAGGGGTGTTTGCTAGGCCCTTTCCTGACCATTAGTTAAGTGATAAACATCACAGATGACATACACATGCTGTGTCAAAGCATCTGCCCGAAGGACTATAGACTGGACAATCACTGACTCCAACTGTGGTATTAGCACAATATAGACACTATCAACACAGACTAAAAACTGCTGCCACAGCCATGGCAGTACCTACATGGACAAGAAACATGGAGGGATTTGTTGAATCAGGAAACAAACACACCACCCAAGTATAATGTGGACATCACAACCTATAATCAGACCAGTAGGTATGTGACTCATATCCTGGGGTAGATGGTCAGTGGCATATCCACCAGCATGTAGTCACAGTGAGGACTACTCCCTTGAATGTAACACATGTATTGGGTATGTGAAGGACATGCATATCAGAGGCCATAATACCTTCATATTTTCCAGCCTTCATCACACCAATAACTGTGTACAATGCACCCTTCTTCACACACCTCCCTACACATTTTCCAGTGATGTGTAACTGAAGTGTACCTCCTTTGTCACAGTGTGCCATCACACAGCTTATTGGTCATACCCAGGTATTATTTCTGTAGAATATGCATGATTGTTTGATGGTGTGAAACACTAATCAAATTGTTACACCAAATGCATGTGTGCTACCTGTTTTGCCTATGTGCACACTACATACATAGGTGTTTAACAATATTAATGGCATGTATGTCATTCATGACAGTGTGGATTGCGCTATATATATATATATATATATATATATATATATATATATATATATATATATATATATATATATGCCACGCACACAAGGCAACGAGCCTATATTGTTCATACTGTTGCATACAGGTATAGCGCTGTCACTCCTAACACCTCCTGCAGATATTACAGTGCTAGGATAGTTTGCATGGTTACCATCATAGAGTGTGACTGTATCATAATAATTGTTTAAGTCTGTGTGCGTGCAGGCTCATCTCTTATCATTCCATATCACATATGTTATGTCAGAGGCATGGGATTAGTGGTAGTATTGTTCTGATATTGTCCATGATTGTGGTTGTTTCTTTTCTTGTAATGTTTTCCAAGATCCTTTGCCTCTGGCCACCTTGCTGGAGATCTCTGATGAGAGTACACTATTATTCAGGCATATCGGTTTGCACAGATCTTGCACACACATACATCCTCCCCATTGTTATGTCACCTTGTGTGACAGTCACAGACAACACATTTTCACTGTACAGCCTGTACTGTACCATATAGATATGGGCTTGATGTTGCTACTACAATGATCTTCCATTGACATGCCCTCCTCTGGTGTACATGAGGGAGGTTCATCTGTCCTCTTTCCCTGTATTCATTCCTACAATTCATCTGTGTGTCCCTGTTCAATACACACACTTCCCAAGTGATCATTTTACATGGCAGTCCATGTTCTGTTACAAATCATTAACACAGCTTCAGTACAGAATGCTAAGAATGGGATATCACAATACTCTGTACTGTAGGTACACTGTTGTGTACTGTGTTTGGACCATATACTTCACATTCATACCTCTCAACTGTCCAGATATTTGCAGGATGTCTAGATGTTTTCCTTATCAAATTTGTGATTTTCTGCCATATCACTGGGATTATAGGATCGTAGGATCATAGAAAGTTATTATGCTAATGGCCCTGAGACCCTTACAAGCTTAGCCAAGTTTTCCCTCTTGTAATGATACCATTAGCAGACCTAACTCAAAATTTGCTGCCCCTGTCTAGAAGGGATGCAGGTGAAATCCCAGGGTTGAATTTGCTGTTTCCCATCCAGTAATCCAGGTAATGCTTAAAAAGGGTAAATGAAGGTTTCTGCTTCACCAGGAGTGGCAGCCTATTCTATTGCAGGGGAAGCCTTTGGAAGATGACCCTGTTTCTCCATCAGGTTCTGTTGATATGACTTCTCATGTTGAGGTTGCCAGAGCAGTTGCAGCAGGTACCATATGACTTGCTAATGGGTAGCATTTCCATCAGGGCAGGATCTTAGGTTGTCCTATAGGGAAGACAGAGATCACCCCTGAGTAGTCTGTACTACACAGAGTACAGAGACAGGGATTTTAGTCGATCAGCATAATACAAGTGTTGCACTCCTTGAATTTTCTTTATAAGGTACCTCTGGGATCTCTCCAATTGCTGGAGGTGCCTGGCGAGATACACGCCAAAGGGGATATTATACTCTGTTATTGGTTTGATAAGAGAACAGTACAGGGGGTTATAGCCTCTTTTTTATTGAAAGCAATGCCCTTATTAATATGATGGCCAATGTAGAAGGCTCTCCTTACCACTGTGGAAACAGGGTGGTCAAAGGAGAGGTTGCGGTCAACCTGTGTGTCCAGATCTCTTACCACAGATTGGGTATTTAACATGTTGTTGTTAATGTGGTACTTTGCAGGGACAGATTGGGTATTTAACATGTTGTTGTTATTGTGGTACTTTGCAGGGACAGATTCGGTATTTAACATGTTGTTGTTAATGTGGTACTTTGTAGAGACATCTCTCTTGCCAAAGAGGATGACAATGCATTTTTTAACATTTAATTTCAGCCTGTGACTTTGGCACCAATCATTTGTTTGAGTAAGACCTTCCTGAAGAGTATTGATGTCACTAGGGGATTCTATGACCACACCCAGCTTTCAGTCATCTGCACACTTTGTTAGCCACATGCCCTTTGATTTGGCCTGTAGTTATAAAAAGTAAATTCCAAACAATAGGAGCCCCAGCACTGAGGCTTATGGTACTCTATTGCTTACTGCTCTGTAAGTGGATGAAGAGTCCCCTATTTTAACTGTGTTTGTTCTACTGGTGGGCCAGTTTGCGTCCCATCTGACTATATACTGGTTTATGTTTAGCTGGGTAAGTTTATCAATGATACCTCAGTGGGGAATGGTGTTGAAGATTTTTGCTAAGTCCAAATAGGCAGTATGCACAATTTTGCCCTCATCCAGAGCTTTGGTGACTTTCTCGAAGAAGTCCACCAGGTTCTGTAGGCATGATCTACCTTTGATAAAGCCAAACCTGGGATGAGTCTAGTGTTTGGGGTCTCCTATATTCTTGTTGATTAGGTCTGTGATGATTCACTTCATGACCTTGCATATGAGGCTGGTCAGATGTATGGGTTTGTAATATCCAGGAACAGTGGAGGACCCCCTCTAATGGAGAGGGATGACAGTCTGCAGGAACATATCCAGTGCATAGACTGTGGTTAAAGAGGTTACTCAGTGGTGCAGCTAACTCTTGCTTTAAGCAATTTAGGAAGCAGCCAGGGATGTTGTCAGATCCCATAAATGGCAAGTTTTTAGCCTTGGAAAGGACATTAAGAAGATGTTCCTTAAACATTGCAGGGGGAGAACATGTACTGTGGATGTCTTGTGGTATATGGAATGGAGACTGGGGGAGAGATGTTCTCACTGATTGTATCCACCAGCAGGTTAACAACATCTCCAGGTTCAGTATATGTTGTGCCATTTACAAGTTCTGTGCAAACCTGGGATTTTCCTTTGCTGTTGTGGACACTGCCAAAGAATACCTTATGGTTACCCTTGGCTAGGATGGCAAATTTAGATTCATAGTTGGCTTTAGATTTTTATACAAGGTGTCTTATTTGCTTATTTAGGCCAAGGAGGGAGTGCTTTTAGTTAGGGGACCATCTCTTACTGCTTTTAGACAGCAGTTTCTTTCTCCTGTTATATAACATATTTATGGTGGATGTCCACCAAGCAGTTTTGTTCTTTCATGATGAACTTACTTTGATCCTGTCAGGTACAGCTGAGTCGATGCATTTGTGAAGGTGTTTATACAAGGCTTTGGTGTAAAACTCAGCATAGATATCTTTGCTATCAGTAGGAGCAGGAGCTATGAAGCTAATAATATTGTCTCATAAAAGACTGTAATTAGCCCTGGGAACATTTTTTAGTCTTGTTTCTGCTGTGGGGGGGGGGGGGGGTAGTTACACATGATTGTAACTTCTAATGTGACTGACCTGTGACTAGATCTCACCAAAGATGACTGCACACTTGGGGTGGCGCAATGATCTCCCATGTTCATAAGAACTAGATCTAGAATGTTTGAACCCCTTGTGGAGGTGTCAACTGATTGGTACAGGGCATTTAAGTTTGCAAAGTTCAAAATTCTCTGGGCAAGTGAATTGGTACATGTGAAGTTAGACCAATTTATTGATGGGTAGTTGAAGTCTCCCAATACTACGGTGTTTGGTGGTATATTGAGTGACTCCAGGAGGTCCAGGTAAGCATTGTCGGTGTCCTGGTTCATGGAGGGGGTCTTATAACTGGAAATAACTTGGAGAGGAGTCTTACCTATGGTAAGTTGTACTTGCAGTAGTTCTAGGACTTATTCAGTTTTACCAAGCTGGAGGTGTATTTGTCTTTAATAAATATCGATACTCCTCATTTGGATTTTCTCCTCTCGTTTGATGGTCTAAGCAAGTGGAAGGTGTCATTAGCCAGTATGTCTGAGGTGCTTTCTGCAGCCTTGAACCAGGTCTCTGTAACTGCACAGAAGTCAGCATCCTCCAAGGTAACGTCAACTTCCAATGAGTATAGTTTTAGGTTTAGACTCCTAGCATTTAGCAGCATGACTCTAATGGTTTTAGAGGGGCAATTTACATTGGAAATTTTGTGCTTGTGCCATTGCCTAAAAAAGGCACTGGAGAAGGCAAGAGCCTTTTCCAGGAGCTGAAATCCTAGGGGTGACAGATGGAGACTGTCTCTGGCAAAGCATTGAGGTCTATCAACCATATAATTCCTGGCTGACAGGAACTGGATCCCCTTGTAGTGACACCAGAAGCTAAGGCAATTGCTGAAGTTAATCATCTTTTATTTGTATTGTGGCATAATCCTAGGTGAGGGTAGTATGCTGCTTAAGGCTAGGGACATACCTGCCTGGGACAAATAATCAGAGAGCTCAATCATGTTTCTCTTCATATAGTCCAGAGAGGTACATCTCACGTTGTTCACACCAACATGGCCTATGACAGAGTTATAACAGTACTTGCTGCTGAGCGACTTGAGTGATTGTGTGATGTTCTGGATCCTGGTACCAGACAGACAGCTAACCATGAGCTTCTCCTTATCCAACCTGGTGAGTGGGAAATCTGTGTCTCACGACAGAGTCACCTATGACTAGGACATTTAGTTTTTTTTACGCCTTAGAAGCTTAGTTGGTGAGACACTGGTGTGTGCTTTTATGTGTACTGCGCTTATGTGCAAGTGTACTATGTGTGATGTGTTTGTGTTTGGGAGGCCTCTATGCTTTGGTTGCATGGTTGGTGAAGGTGGTGAGATGTGAGTGCTGACAACCTGCTTAGGGTCAGATATACTGACTGGTGAGTGAAGGAACTTGTACTCTATGTTTTTTATGTAGATGTGCATCTTGCATATTGAATTGGAGTGTCTTAAAAGAAGTGGATTGTCAGTGTATATGAGGCAATTGCTACATTGCCTCACAATGCCTAATTCAACCAGGTTGGCAGGAGAAATGGTAGGGTATTGACCTTCCATAATACTAGGTAAAAGGTGCGGTCAGTAACAAAGGTTGACCAGAAATGAACAGTTAGGGATGCTGTGAGAGATTAGTCTATTAGTGATGATGAGAACAAATAATGGGGGTAACTGGGAGGCTGTACTTGCGGTAGACTGGGAAGCACAACCATAAAAACTCCCACCTGAGTACAGACCACAGTTAAGGGAAAATTTAATGAGCAGAAGTTTGTCCTATAGCCATCTACAGTTATCACAACTGCGCATTAGTGCACAATAGTATGCAATGGTGTATGTCACGTAAATCTGCGCAAATGCAGGGATTTTAAAAGAAATGAAAAAACCTTACTGGTGGGCAAAATAACCAATCAAAAGCTCAGAACTGAGGCCTAGACTGAGCTTCAATGGTTGGGTCTCTAGCCACACACTCATGGCACAAGGGTGCAGATGGCCTTCTTCAGAAAATGTTTTCTGGGGATTAGTGCTCAATTCAATACAACCAAAACTAGACACAGCAAAATCTGTGGCTAGTCTGTGCTAACACAGTAAAATGCCCAGAACACAAGGACTCAATCAGTAACAGTCTTATCTTTGGTTGTAAGCCTTGGATGGCTCAGATGCAGATATCAGAGTACTGGCTCATCACCTAATTCAGTGGAGCTTGGTTTAAAAAGTACAAACCTGCACAAATGCGAGGACTTTAAAATAAATGAAAAAAAAAAATGAATGGTTGGCAAAATAACCAGTCAAAAGCTCAGAACAGAGCCCTAGACCAATGCACTTCATTGGATGGGGCTCTTCCCATACACTCCTGCTACAAGTGTCCAGAGGGCCCTCACTAGAAAAAAAGTTTGCTGGGGATTAGTGTTCAATTCAATACAAGCAGAAATAGACACAGCAAAATCTGTGGCTAGTGTATGCTAACAAAGTAAAAGTGCCCAGAACACAAGGAATAAGCAGAATGCAGAGAACAGGCACAAAAATACAGTAAATACAGTAAAAATGCTGAAATAATCAGCAAAACAATGATAACAGCAAGTGAAAAACTTAAATCAGTAACAGTCTTATTTTTGCATCATCTCTGGACTGATGTGACTCAATATTACATACATTGAGTGCATACCTCTCAACCGTCCTGATTTGTGCAGAATGCCCAGTTTTGTATTCATACTTGTGATCTTTTCCGCCTAGCATTTTTATTTTCTGGCAAATCATTGGCATGTCATTGCGGAGTGAAGTTAGAAACTGATTACTGATACTTGAGTTTTAAACTTCATGATCTTCAGAAAATTCATGCTAATGTGCAACCTATCATTCTATCAACTTTCTAAATTTGGAACTGCAATATTAAAAATCTGTCCCTGTTTTTGGGCCTTTGTCACCCATTATATATGCCTTTGTCCTCATATCTTGCTCAAAGTGGACAACAGGTATGTCTGAGTTTCATTCTTCACATTTCCATGCAACATGTATGGTAAATAGTGTTCCTGTCAGAAGAACAAAGATGCATTATGTCGACTGCATCTTCGTCGAACGGTAAATGTCGAAAATGCAAAATGATGAAGCGGATTTTAAACAAATTCTTTCCCTGAGAAAGAAGTCGCTTGGCCGCTTCCATCACTTTGCCATTTTCGGCACTGTAGTGCAATCTCAGAGTTGGTATATTTAAGTAAGGGGTGTGTGTGGAACACAGCCCTCCACATGGGGGGGTGGGAGGTGAATCCCCCCTACTTAAAATAGTGTTTAGTGTGGTTTTTTTTTTTTTTTTTGGGAACAGCAAATTTTTTCCTCGGGAAAAAATCTGCTGTTCTGGCTGTTCGCTCTTTTTTGTTTTTGTTCTTTTGTGGTCGATATAACAGCGTTCAATCTTTTGATCATTCACTGTTATAACATAGACCCTGGCAAATATGTCCCTATTTCCAGTTAAATGTCCCTACATTATGTTGGCCTTTGTGGAGATATGTTCCACTAACAGAGTCTGTCTGTTCTGTCTTTGAAGCCCTGGTGGTTACTATGGCATCCCGCACAAATCTTCGGACTGTAAGGGGCTCTGCTTTAAACAGAATTGTATCCACGTTCATTTACATGGTTTTCTGGCTGGCAACACTGTTGCTAGCCACAAAACCTAACTTTGGAGTACCACCTTTCATTAATATCCATTGCGTGCTATCGCTCAGCATGCACAGTTGTGCAAACGTAAATTCCGTGTAGGCTCTGCGTGAAGCCTACACAGAGTTTATTGAACCCTATTTTTTGTCCATATTCCTAAAATGTGTGCTTTGTTGCCAATCATTGTTGACTGAAGTTACTAAATAATGATATACATTTGACTTTCAGACTTTATTTCTTTCAGAAATTTTTTTTTAACAAAAATTCTGTTATTTAAGCTAGTTTGTAAATTTTATAAGAACAACATTTAGAATCTGTTCCTATTTTTGAGCCTTGGTTCCCCTTTATTTCAGACTTTATCCAGATATCTTGAGCTAAAAGGTTGAGAGGTATGCAAACCTCTTTACTGCTGCTGCTACTGGTCTGATCTCACTCTCTCTCATACACACGCACACACACACACACACACACACACACACACACACACACACACACACACACACACACACACACACACACACACATGCACTTCAGAAAATGCATGCTAACACAAGTCCTATTATTCAAGCAACTTTATGCTTTTTATAACAGTGATATTTAAAACATGTTCCTACTTTGAGCCTTTGTTCCCACTTTTATTTTAGGCTTTGTCCAGATATCTTGAGCTAAGAGATTTAGAGGTACGCAAGCCTCTTAACAGCTGCTGCTGCCAGTGCTCACTTGCTTTCACTCTTTACTCTGTCTCTCTCTCTCTCTCACTCACACAAACCTCTCTTTCATGCACGCAAGCACGCATATGGTGACAGACAGACAGACACACGCAAACATGAACTCACATACACTTTTTTCTGTTTCATTAAGTTTTTATACTCACTAAACAGCAAAAGCGCTGCTTGGTGAATGTAAAATAATGTCTCAGTCAATCTCACATTCACTCGCATGCATGCACTCACATACAGAGACCTAAATACACCCACACATTTTTTTATTTTATTTTTGTATATATTTTACTCTCAGTAAACGGTAAAAGCAATGCTTAATAAGCTGGAGACTAACAGGTTATTTTCAGTCTGAGTTTCACAGGTGAACTCTTTTCAGCATGCATTGCCTGTAGATTAACACTCTTCTGGAGTATTTGTTTTCAAATCAGAGTGTGATGTACAGGTCGCCCATTCTCTAATAAACCTTAAAAACTGCTACACTTAGATGTTTTGGAAAATCAGTGCATGGTCTCTAACTTTCTTTTACAGGTATGGTTATTGAGAAGAAAAATTTGTTTAATATCTCATGCCTGCATTTAAGCAGAATGATGAGATATTTGTTTTTAAGGTTCCAAGCCACTGACTGATTAAGAAAGACCACTGTTGTATTTCATCGGGGTCATCCTCCTTGGTATCCCCATGAAATTAGGCACTGTGAACCTTAATATTTGATTGAGCACCTGAGGTCTGACTGTTGTCTGGCTTGTTAACTCATGGACTGTAGCCAGCAGGTGTTGTCAGAAATTAACTCCTATGGGCCTCTGTCGATGGAATCCATCTTTCAGTAAATTGTACAAAGCTGATTAAAGATCAGTCTGGTTAAGATCAAGATGATGATAGTCCATGAAACTGCCTTTAACATCTTCTGTATTGTGTATAGGGATGGGGAATAGAGTGGAATTTGTATCACATTATCTGTGAACACAAATAGTTCTTGATTACAAGTTGATGCTCGAAGACCAGGTATCATCCACTCTCAAGACATATTATTTCTATATTAAGAATGTTGATCACATCAGAAACTTGAGCCCATTATTGGATTTGGGGACTTTGATTCATGCTTTGGTGTTAACTTGATTGCACTATTGCATTTCCCTCTGCCTAAGGCTTATAGAGAACTACAATGAATGTAGAACTCAGTGCAACACATCTGACATATAAATAACACATGTTCCAAATGATTCCTCCTTTTTCTGACTTGTACTAGTTGCTAGATGCATCTAGGTGCATCTAACATTTACCTTCCAACCCTATACAATCTTTGTTCAACCTATTTTAATGAGTTTCTGGCTCCCTATACCTTTGCAAGCCTCTTCAGGTCTTCATGTAAGGGACCTCTGGCTCTTACATTGGTTTATCATGAGTCTCCTGGAAGGTTCGGTTTCTGATGCCTTTGCTTTGTCTAGAAACAAGTACCTGCCCTAATTTGGCCATGCTAATCTGAAGCATCCTTTAGAAGGTCTCTTAAGAATCATCTCTTTTGCTGAGTTATTCTAAATTCTGTCATGAGTCAAACACTGTTTTTACTTTTCAACATATACCTTATTTGAATTATTTATTTATTCTTGGCCTTTTAAACCATTTTCATTCCATTGTTTTTATAACACTATTCCTATTGTACTGTTTAATTATAAAACATTTAGTGTATAAAAATTAAAATGCATAAATGAATAAATAAATAATCACTCTAATGCAGCATAAAAAGAGTGACAAATCAAATGGCATCTAACATAGTGAGGCATACTATGACAGATTAATATAATTGGGATTATTTACATATCTGCTTAACAAATATTGCATCTAGCTGCTAACGAAAATGGAAAAAAACAAACAACTGAAATTAAAAACAAAAAGGCAACGAACACTCGGAAAAACCGAAAAAACTCCCAACTGTTTTAATGAAGTAAGCACTTTCATATGGAACAATGTCAATACTTCTTCAGACTTAAAGAATAGTAAAAACAGTCATTTAAATAGTCATTCAAGTACCACCATATACAGTCACATGATCAAAAATGGCTAATTAAAATCCGTCATTTAGACTCCATTAATTTCATAATGCGAAAATCAACATCCAACACAATGAATTCAATAAATGCAATGAAAATGGCGAATATAAATTAGTGAATCAACAAAAAAGGCAGAAATCATTCTATTAGTAAACTTTATCTCATTAGGCTTCTTAGCTTCAAGAAGTATGCTATAGAGCATACATCATTGATGCCCGGATATCTAAAGGCATCTAATTTAAGCTTCCATAGAAGCTCACATCTCTCCAACCATAAGGAGGTTGGTCCCCCCTGATCCTTTCCACTTTCCCTGGTCTATTACACAAAAAACAAAACTGCTGTCAGGATTAATGGCCACATGTTTTGCAAGTGCATTTTCAACCTTCCCATTCCTAAATGCATACTGATGTTCGTACATCCGGTCCCTGAGCCTCCTGTCAGTTTTTCCTGTATAAAAAACTGGACATTATTTACATTTAGTCAAATAAATGATGCTTCTGAAATTACAATTATATCTCCCATTACAGGAGAATTTTACATCCCTAGTATTGAAAAAAAGACCTGTATCAATAAATTTACAATAAGGGCAGGACTCGCATTTAAACATACCCTTGAATCTAGAATTATTTACTTTCCTATATTCCCAGATAGACTTTAAATTCTACCCTCTTCTAAAAATAACAGTAGGTTTAATTGGTAATCTATGCCTCACATTTTCGTCGGATGTTATTAAATCCCAATTCTTAGATAGAATCTGCTGAGTGTTCTTTGCCTTTTTGTTTTTAATTGCAACTAGCTACCTCAGTCATATTAATTTGTAAGTAACAGCTTAAACATACATTTTCTCATAATGCACGCACTACCGCTCAGCATATTACTTGCAACATTGTCTCATTCTTACTTCATGTGCCACTCCCCTTTACTCTGTCATTCTACTACTTTCTATTCTATTATTCTATTCTATATTCTTCTATTCTATTATTATTACAGAGATACCTTACTAAAAGAATACAAAACCTATGCAAAATGTCCTACATGGACTGACTCAAAGCCCTGTCACTATACTCAGTATCCTACAGACCGCTAAAAGCTTACATGTGCCTGGCATACCAGGCATCCTCTGATCCATTGTGAAGGACTCAACTCGTACAACTTGTTGACAAACAAGGGAGTGAATTCCAAAATGTATTAATAAAACATTATGCCTTACATGTGGATTTGTTAATACATGAAGTGGAAATGCTGGAAAAAGATATTAAAAAGCATTGTGACTTTCCATGCTATAAATTTGATTTCTGCCATGTCTACTCAAGTATTGAAGCCACCATAGAAAAGATACTGAGAAATAAAATTAAAAAACGCGAGTATAATAGGGTGGATTATTTGAATGGACGTGGTTATCCACCTCTTCCTTTATCACAAGTCTGGGGTTCTGTACAAACAAACATCAAATAATGTGAATAATGGTAATATCGTTGAAGTTTCAAGTGATAAATATTCCCCTATTTCACCACGTGACAGTGAGGAAATGTATGCAGGAGGTGTAAGGCACAGTGACCATCTAAAACAACGTAAAGAACAGGGTGAAAGTTCCAATCAGAGACAATATCCACAGACTGAGTCATCTAACTAGGGTTTTTGATAAACAAGGGGAATGGCCAAGGGAGCAATCAACGCCAGCAAGTACAGAACCAACACTCGAAGAAGCGGAACCGCAAGTGGAGGTAAACCAGTTAGGTTTAAATGTTTCCCTTTCCAAACCTGACATTTTGGTTAATTCAGAAGTCAACTTTTGTATACAACTTTTCATCTTATGGTGTTTCCCCTGAATTGATTTAACTTCTGGCCAAAGGACTTTCATTTGTCCCTTTCTCAAGAGCAGACATTTCATGGACTCTATTAGATCTAAAGGTATTATAAGGAAATTAAACCTGAATATTTTTTTGGGTCTTAGAAGTGATTATAATAATGATTTTAGAGTTGCTAGTTTGTATAACCCTCTGCTTCACCCTAATTTGGGTCTTTTTGAAAAAATGTGCAAACTAGATTTAAGAACTTGTCTTGCTAATTCTAGAGCTTTAAACTGTATTAACAATTTAACTAAAGTAGAAAGGGATATGCTTACTGACTTAAGGTCACCTAAAGTTAGAGTTATGAAACCTGATAAGGGGGGTGGGTTAGTATTTATAGATGAGGCAAATACATCAATAGGATGATGACATTACTAAACAGTGAAGCTTATGAAAAAGTTTCTTTGAATGAGATAAAATGTCATTGCCCCTCATACACCAGTGATTTTCAGCATTCCAAAAATCCATAAAAGTGTTAACATCCCACCTCTCAGGTCTATTGTTGATGGGAAGCAATCCGTTGCATATGCTTGTGCAAAGCTTATTGACAGCACATTGCAGAAGTATTTTGTTTCTGAAAAACAGATTTGCCATGACCCATGGAGGTTTCAGGAAGAATTAAATAAGCTTTAATACTATAATGAGTATAATTTTCTCACAGTGGACGTTAAAGACCTGTATACAGTAATATTCCAAGATCTGGGAGTTAGGTGGGTCACTGTGTTTATGGTTATGAAGGGAGCAGAACATCATGAGATCTATTTGATAGAATGTTTATTGGACATTATGTTAAAAAATAATTGTATATTATTTAATGGTGAAGCTTATCTCCAGAAAAGTGGAGTGGCAATGGGGTCCCCCCTGTGGAGGCACTTTTGCAAATATCATCATGGCATATTGAGAAAGAGAATTTATTTTAGAAAATAGGCTTGTTTCTGAACAAATATATTGGTACACATACCTGGATGACATAATTGTAATTTGGAAAGGGGACTTGGAGTCAGTGAAGAAATTTGTGGATTATATAAATGACACCACTGACTTTTTAAAATTCACACATCAATTTGATAAGCTTTCCATTGCATTTCTAATGGCAGGTATCTAGCAAAGATTTTCAGAAAGCCCACTTAGTCCAATACTCTCCTCCACTTTGATAGTGCCCATCCATTCCATCAAAAACGAGCAGTCGTTAAGGGACAACTTGTTATGGCAGCTCATATGACTTCACTAGACTAGGACTTTAGGGATGAATGTAATAAATTGAAAAATATGTTCTTGAGAAGAGCCTATCCTCTAGACCTTATTGATGGTTTAATTATTGAAGTCAAGATCAAGAGAAAGTTGGGCCATTTCTGACCTATTCTAAATAAAGGAATAGATTGTGGACCCCTCAATCAAACACATTGGTGAGATCAAACACTTTAGTTGAGAACTTCCAAACTAGTTGTTTTACTAATTTAACTAGTTTTACCATGCTCTTTTCTTCTGATAGTTTTAAAATAAGAAATATAGTTTTCAAAAACTGGGTTATTATTACAGAAGACCCCACCATAAGGACTAAATTGGAACTAAAACCTAGAATAATTTGTAAGAGGGGATACTATTAAGAACTTACTTGAGAACCCTTTACCTTTGGTCTAAAGTCATGCTGAGAACCCTTTACCTTTGACTTTGCCCAAGTATGGTATGAAGAAATGTGGCTTTTGCTTCCACTATAAATCTTTTGGTATCGGGGACTCCTTTGAAATTCAGGGTGTGCATTATTATATTAATGGTAACTTTAATTGTAATTCCACAGGAGTCATATACCTGGTGCAATGCCAGGAGTGTACCTCATTCTATCTAGGTAAGACAGAGAGACACCTGAAACAGTGTATTTATGAACATTAGTATAATATTAATAAGATGAACTTAAATAAAACCTTGGCTAAACACACTGCTGAGAATCCAAGTCACTATTTTAATTATAGGGCGATTGACCAAGTTCCAAAAGATGTTAGAGGAGGCCCTTGGTCTTTGAATTTAGAATTGAGAGAGTTACTTCGGCAACTCAAACCTAATGCATTCTCATTTCCTGGGTTGAATGAAAATTGTTCCCTAGGGTGTATTCTTAGAAAAAACTTTAAGAAGATGATGTTTTTAGAGAATATTTAAAAGATGAGGCTGTTAGTGTATATATATTTTAATGGAAACTTGTTCTTTATGTGTAGATTGGCTGTTTTAGATAATTAATGTAGTCCTTTCATGCTGTTATTTTTATAATTATTTCTATAATCATCTTAAGGTTGAGTTACCTTTAATTATTTCCCTAATAGTTTATTCAACCTTTAATTTTAATTTTTTACTGTAAATTGTGATGAAGTAATTTGATTTGAAGAAGTTCATTTGCACTATTATCTTGAATGAAAACGCTTACCAATACTACAACTGTGACTGTGAATAACTTGTATTTATTGAACTTGGCAGCAATCTTCTTTTCCATCTTTTTTGTCTTTTTGATTGTCTCATTCTTTCCCATATGGGAGACTTCATGTGCCACTCCCCCTTTACTCTGTCATTCTACTACTTTCTATTCTATTATTCTGTTCTATTCTATTATTATTATAGCAATACCTTACTAAAAGAATACAAGGCCTATGCAAAATGTCCTACATGGACTGACTCAAATCCCTGTCACTATCCTACAGACCACTAAGAGTTTACCTGTGCCTGATATATCAGGCATCCTCTAACCCATTAATCATGTATTTACTGCATATCAGCAAGTTAAATGGCATAAGAAATACTCAGTCTCTAGATCTAAACCTCTTCCACAACATCAATAGAATGGTTTGTAGGGACAGTTATATTTAGCAGAGGATACCACTACTATGGAACAAATTCCCTATCCACATAAAACAAAGTTTATTCCTGCCCATTTTCCAGCGCAGCTTAGATCTATGGATTGAAAACAGAATATTTACCCCAGGACTGCCCCCCAGTACTACTGATGAGCAGCTGCAGCTTCCTTTCCCTGCTTTAACCCAATTGTTATTCCTTCACGAGGGCTACAAGTATCACTATTTGATAAGCTCTTCTTTCTGAACAGCACAGCAGTCCTCCTAATAATAACCAGCTAATCTTGTCTGTATAACGTTTCCTTTAATTTGTTTTAATGTTCTTAAGAAGTTAGTACACTACCAGAATTGAGAGCTGTGCTTTCAAAGTGGCTCCCATTGCTACCGCAGTTACTAGCTTTATAGTATACATTTTGCCTCCCAACTTGCATAGTTATTTTCTACTTAAATGCTCTTTTATGTTGTAATTTAGCTGTTAAATGTAAGTTGCTTCATCACAACATTGACACAGCCTACAGTAAAGCATTCTTTTTCACTCACCTGGTTTACTGATTGTTTTTTGCAGCTCACATACTAAGCTGTCAAAATTAAGGTTTCTCTGGTCCAATCTGTTCTGTTCGAACTTCAGGCTCACTCCACTCCCCAACCCTACCCCCATTCCCACACACCCCACTATCCCTAACTATACACTTACATCACCATGCCCTCTGTTAAATTTGCCAATCTCATTCATAGCTTGTCTACCTATCCAGACACTCACCCATACTGAACAACAATCTGTTTGTTACTCACCTAAGCCATTCTTCCAATATTCACTCCCACTTAAGTTACACTCATACTAATCTATTCTTCCTATCTATCCCTCTCTCTGCTTCCTTAGTACCTCTAAACCACACTATTACATTAACATTCTCCTCACATCTCATTTTTCCAATCTTCCCTTTCCAAACTCAATATGCCACTTCTCACTGTCTTGCTCCTCACTCTACTGATAGCACCTTATTACCTTACCTCCTTTCACCACCTTCAAGTCTTGTGTACAATCACAACTACTACTCCTACATACCCTTCTACACCTTACCTGCTCACCTACATCAACATATCACCACAACTGTTCAATAACTCACCCATCCAGCTATTCACACAAAAATATCCTTCCATTTATATACCCCCACACATCCTGCACAAATTCTGCAGTCTCTGTCAACCCCTCACTCACCTTTCTACTCAAATACTATCTACTTTATCTCAGTGGTGACATTCATCTGAATCCAGGTCCTAAGCCATACACTCAGACAATTTGCCTTCACCATAACCCCACCCTGTTAAACCCTTCATCCTTAGCACATATGTCTTCTGACCTATTAATCCTTCGCATTAATCTTAGAGGTATTCTAAATAAAGTACCTGACTTCCAAGCTGCCCTGTCACTATACTCCCCAGACATTGTAGCAATTACTGAAACCTGGCTAAAAAACATAACAAAGATGAAGAATTCTTGTCCCAAGGATACAATATTCATAGAGCTGACAGAATACACAAGCACGGTGCTGGTGTAGCCATTATATATATGAACAACCTTAGCCTTCATCTGTACACTACCCCACCCCTAACTATAGATTCAGAAATACTAATCTCTTGTCTTCAGCTTAACATAAATAAGTCCATTATCATCATAGCAGTATATCTCCCTCTGGAAACAATAGTCTTATGATAGAAAATCTGTTTAGCTGGGCTTCCACTACCTTTAATGAGGAAATAATAATACTAGGTGACTTTAATCTGGACTGGTCCACATGCACTTCTTTAAATTCAGCAAATCATATTAACCTTTTTGGTTTCTTCCAACTTATCTCCACAACTACAAGAATTGACAAACACAATAATAAACATTCCATACTAAACTGGATACTTTCCAATCACCCTTACCTATGCTCTCAATCCGGATGTCTCTCTGACTTTCTCAGTGATAATTCCCCCACCTACCTAATTAGGCACAAGGCACTCTCAACTAAAACCCCTGTCTAAAAGCATAAACGTATCAAGAAACACATCTCCAATGAAACTTTTAACACCCTCTTAAAGCATCACAACTGGCCCCCCTTAAAACAACTTCCACTCGATGAGGCAGTCATCTATTTCAACAACTCATTCTTAAACATCTTAAGCGCATTAGCCCCTATTAGAAAAAAAATATGTTTCAAATCTACATCTGCTCAATGGCTAATTGGTCTTCAAAAACCCAGGCTTCCCTTCGTGACAACTGACAGCTACGTAACTTATAAAACGAACAGTGAATCCAAACCAACGCCAGTAGTCCTCTAAACCTTTTAAAAATAAAATTTAATCAAACTGAAGTGCGTTTAATTCCATACACTTTTCGTCAGAGCCCAAGCTCCAACTTCTTCAGAGAAATTTCAAACAATGGTGTAACAAATGCAGCATCAATAAATAAACTCTGTATGATTAAATCCAATTAATTAATCAATCAATTAAGTTTAAAATTTTTAAGTTTTGAAATTTAAAAGCACAAACACGTTCCTAAAATTATTAGTAAGCACAACACCACCTCTTCACGGCAGACACTAATAAGAAAGTTCAAACCTCCGTTGCTGTACCATAAAGGGCTGCCCTCTCAACGATAAAGCACAATGATGTCACTAGTATGTTGCAATTGCAGTTCAAAAATATATCCAAACGCCAAGTGGTAAACTCCAGCAGGTTTAATGTAGATCCACAGAACAACACAATAAACGAATAACATAATATAATAAAATGATGCAATGATTGAGCGCGCTTTGATTCTGATGAAGTCTATATACTGAAGACGAAAGCGCGCTCAATCATTACATCATTTTATTATTTTATGTTATTCGTTTATTGTGTTGTTCTGTGGATCTACATTAAACCTACTGGAGTTTACCATTTGGCGTTTGGATATATTTTTGAACTGCAATTGCAACATAGTGACAGCATTGTGCTTTATCGTTGAGAGGGCAGCCCTTTATGGTACAGCAATGGAGGTTTGAAATTATTAGTAAGCAACAATTCATAAATGTTTTAAACAAATAGTGCACATATGTGTATTCCTGTAAAAAACAATGTTAGAAATACATTGGAAAAATTGAATAGCATAAATAAACAAGTAAATAATCTAGGTAAGATAATATTCCCTGTGAGTGTTCCCTTTTTGACATATGCCTTACAACAAAGTGTAACCCTTTGTACCAAACATAAATTAATGAATGGTAGTATTTATTTGTTTATTTAAAAAACTAAATAGGTACATTGTCTATACTGGCGGTAATCCATGTAATTGACCGCAAATCATTGTCTCTCTATGTGGCATGTATGGATGCAAGTAAAATCTTCTCTGCAGGACGTATATGAAGCGTACACATGCATTGTGCAGGAAATAAATTCCATGCGCCTGACAAACTATGTTGAATAATTCAGTAAATTTTTAAGAATTCAAAAAGTATTTGAAAACTCTTAATATATTTAAAAGATATGTATTCAACTAGTAATCATAAGTGCGTGTGTGTATTCACGTATACAAACACATATACACGTGTGCATATAGGCACAGGCACACGTACACACACATGTATGTGCACAAAGAAGTGTGTATGTACGCAAGCAGTTACGCACACACACACATATGTGTATATCATTTAGCAAGCGTTATATGACTAGAAAATTCTACTGAATTGTGGGCAGAGTGTATCAAAATAGCCAATGTAAAAGGATAAATAAAGAAAGCTCTACTGGCCTATGTCAGATGTTAAAGTGAAGTAATAGAAATGTATATATTTATATATCTATACGTGTTTATAATGATGAGCTACACTAAGCTAATCCCACAGGACCTCTGTGAGGTTAGTGCAATACACTTATTACACAAGCTTATATAAACTTATATAGGCTAGATGATCGAGGCTAGTACTTTTTACTACCTATCCAGGTTTTTTAATCTCAGAATACATTTAATAGATGTCATTTCATTTATTCCTGGAAATTGGCTTGCATTGGTTTTAAGTTGCCAAATAAGTTCCCTCCTTTCAAGTTTAAGTGATTCTGGTCCCCCTCTATCATCTCTTGTTTGTTGGTCTATTGCACGGAACAAGAATTTGTGCCCTTCATTCTCACTACAGTGTCTAGCCAAAGCATTCTCTAATTTACCCTTATTGATACAGTTAATGTGTTCATATATTCGTTCATGAAGTTTTCTATCCGTCTTGCCAATGTAGAATGCTGTGCACTGAGTGCACTTCACCAAATAAATTACTTGTCTACTTTGGCAATTAAACTTAACTTTAGATTGGTACGTGTTGTTCCTTATAGTGAAATTGTTTCCCTCATCTATGTGCTTGCATTGCCTGCACATATTGCATTTATACATGCCTGCTTTGCTTGTGAACGGCTGTCGATTGCTCTCTAAAATTCCTTTTAGGTTATTTCGCCGTTTGTCTGTAATTTTTGGACGACTGGGGATTACACCACGGAAATAATTGTCATTAGTTAAGAGCTCCCAGTTTTTTACGACAATATTCCTAATATCAATGGCATCTAAGTTGAATGTCATAATAAGGCCTCCATAAAAGTTAGGTTCAGAATTATTAATAGTTCAGAATTATTAATAGTTTCCAACCTAGCAAGTTGTTGTTTTTTATTACCATTTAGTAATAGTCATATAACGCTTGCTAAATGATATACATATATGTGTGTGCATGCGTAACTGTTTGCGTACATACACACTTCTTTGGGCACACACATGTGTGTACGTGTGCCTGTGCCTATATGCACACGTGTATATGTGTTTGTATATGTGAATACACACATGCACTTATGATTACTAGTTGAATACATATCTTTTAAATATATTAAGAGTTTTCAAATACTTTTTGAATTCTTAAAAATTTACTGAATTATTCAACATAGTTTGTCAGGCGCATGGAATTTATTTCCTCCACAATGCATGTATACGCTTCATATACGTCCTGCAGAGAAGATTTTACTTGCATCCATACATGCCACATAGAGAGACAATGATTTGCGGTCAATTACACGGACTACCGCCAATATAGACAATGTTCCTATTTAGTTTTTAAATAAACAAATAAATACTACCATTCATTAATTTATGTTTGGTACAAAGGGTTACACTTTGTTGTAAGGCATATGTCGAAAAGGGAACACTCACAGGGAATATTATCTTACCTAGATTATTTACTTGTTTATTTATGCTATTCAATTTTTCCAATGTATTTCTAACATTGTTTTTTACAGGAATACACATATGTGCACTATTTGTCAAAAACATTTATGAATTGTTGCTTACTAATAATTTTAGGAACATGTTTGTGCTTTTAAATTTCAAAACTTCAAAATTTTAAACTTAATTGATTGATTAATTAATTGGATTTAATCCTACAGAGTTTATTTATTGATGCTGCATTTGTTACACCATTGTTTGAAATTTCTCTGAAGAAGTTGGAGCTTGGGCTCTGACGAAAAGTGTATGGAATTAAACGCACTTCAGTTTGATTAAATTTTATTTTTAAAAGGTTTAGAGGACTACTGGCATTGGTTTGGATTCACTGTTCGTTTTATCAGTTTGTCTTTGTCTTTTGGAGTCGCCTGCTTTTTACTTATGGATCCACTGCCCAGTAGCTCTACACCTGAGCGTACGACTGCTTCTAATGATGGTGAGAATGAAAGAAACTTAATGGTTCTTATCGGACTGCTCACACAGAGAGTAGAATCCCTTTCTCAAAGGATGGATAACGTCTGCTATTTCCAAGATGAATCGAGGAACTCCCGAGGTAACAGACCCGAAGGGGCGGTTCAACGGGACCCTAATACGCTGCCTGTTTTTTCTTATGGCAGCGCTAATGTTAACAGCACAAACAGTTCCTCTAACACTTGTAGACCAATGAGGGATTCCAATGTACAACGCGGAATGGATAACAGAACCAAAGTATCCATTGGGAGCTGGCTACAACGAACATTCATATTTGACCAAGCCCATGGGGCTAACAGTACAAGGACAGAACAAGAGGTAAGGAATGATTTATCTCTAAAACTAAACGACTTTGACAGCAAATTATGCAAAGTACGTAAGCTACAACTAGAGGTAGCTTACTTCCATGAGTGTCTAAGACTGAAAATAGTACCCAAAGGTCTTAGACAGTGGACATTTCCAACAGGGCTAATTGAGGGCTCTCAATTTCATTTGGCATTGATATCTTTATTCGACAAACATGGATTTGAATTATTAGACCTATTATGTGAACATTACCAGCTAACTATTAACGTTTTACTAAAAGAAATAGAAGAACTTGACAAAACTATAACAACTGGCACCAGTTTTGCCAGGTATAGGTTTGAATACAACAGATATTTCTCCAGTATAGACGACTATTTATCTAAACTTGATCAAACTAAAATTAAGAAAATTAATAGAGACATTAATGAATATAAGGAAGGAAAAGCCTACCCTAAACCACTGACCGCACAGAGACTGACATCTAAAGACACCATCAGCACTAACCTCCAGAACTTGCCTCTGGAGAGTGGCCAACTACTTCAAGTTGAACCAATGGGGCTTACTAGTGACGGAGAACTAGACCCTCACTATGAAGGGCCATTTGTTAATTGGAGAAGTGAGAGGGTTGCCCAGCAACAAAGTAACAACAACAAAAACAACAGCAACCAGAGCAATAGTAACACCACTAATACCATAGGGGCTCAGAAACAGAATGCTAATACCACTACCTCCAGCACCTGAAATTTTCAGAACACAGCCTCGCGTGCAACTACAAGGAACAACAGACAGACGAGGAACAGGAGGAAGAAGTGGTAATACCAAGGGTTAACAAAGACTGTTTTTCTGAGCAGCCTCCTATTTGTAAGATACTGTTCAATTCTGGACATGATTTCAAAGTATATAACTTTACTGACCTATCTATTGACGCCGAAACAGTGGAACTATTATCAAAGGGATATACATTTATACCTTCTACACAGTTTGATTTAGCTTCCACTTTAATTGATTTGAAACTTTTCATAAGAAAGGTGAACTTGTTAAGTTTGATGGGCAGTGATCTTAACACTCAATCTGACTTTTATGTTTCCAGTGTGTATAACCCACCTTTACACCCATTACTATCTTTATTTGAAAAAAATTACAGAAATGGACCTGAGAAACTTAAAGGAGTTTAAGAAAGACCATTTTTACTACAAGTATAACATCACTAGGGGACAAAGGGATATATTAAACCTTTTGAAACAGGCACCTATAAGAATTATTAAACCGGATAAGGGAGGGGGGTTAGTAATTATGTCAACTAGCGACTATGACAATAGCATGTATAATATACTTGAAAATAACACCTATTCAAAAGCCACCATTAATGAAATGAATGTGGCTCACATGAGAGTAAAGGCACTCATTGAAGAATTGTACATTGAGGCTAGAATTGATAGAGACTTATACAACCTTTTAGTACAACCAACACCAAGAACCCCCGTACTCTTTGGTGTGCCCAAAGTTCATAAAAACATGAACAATCCACCTATCAGAACACTTGTTGACGGTAGGAATAGTATTACGTACACATGTGCCAAAGTAGTAGATAGAATTCTCCAGAAATACATCAAGATGGAGAGAAAAATATGCAAGGATTCTTGGTCTTTTCTTAAAGCTATTGATAATCTAAGATTCCTAGCTGATAGTTTTTTCATCACAGTTGATGTGAAGGATTTATACTCTTCCATCCCACATGAGGTTGGAATTGAATGGGTGGGCCAGATGATGGAGACCTTGGGAGCCTCAGCTGATGAAATTAAATTAGTAGAAGAACTAATTGACACAGTCCTATCATACAATTATCTAATGTTCAATAAGGAGATTTTTCCACAAGAAGATTGGGGTAACGATGGGCTCCCCATGTGGTGCAAGCCTAACGAACCTTGTTATGGCATTTTGGGAGAGATCCTTTGTCCTAACGAATACCCAAATTAAAGATAACATCATTTTTTATACAAGGTTCCTTGACGATATCTTTATCCTCGTGAATGGTTCCGAGGATGTAGTGGAAAACTTATTATCTATCCTTAATAATAGTACTAATTTCCTTAGCTTTACACATAAATTTGATAAAGATATGATAGAGTACTTGGATGTCCATTTAAGAAAGGACTACTATAATAAAAAGTATATTTCCAAGATCTACCGTAAAGACACATATTATAATATGTTTTTACATTTCAGTAGCTGCCACCCAAAACACCAGAAGAAGTTGGTGGTCAAAGGGCAAATGGTGAGAGCAGCCAGGATGACCACTAGGGAAGATGACTTCTTGGAAGAATGTTCAACTTTAACAAACTTCTTCCTACAAAGAGGTTATCCTGTAGAATTCATTTACAACATATTTGAAGAAGTTAAAAACAAAAGAATGGTAGGCAAATACACCCCTTTACTAAATGGTAATGAAAAACAACAACTTGCTAGGTTGGAAACTATTAATAATTCTGAACCTAACTTTTATGGAGGCCTTATTATGACATTCAACTTAGATGCCATTGATATTAGGAATATTGTCATAAAAAACTGGGAGCTCTTAACTAATGACAATTATTTCCATGGTATAATCCCCAGTCGTCCAAACATTACATACAAACGGGGAAATAACCTAAAAGGAATTTTAGAGAGCAATCGACAGCCATTCACAAGCAAAGCAGGCATGTATAAATGCAATATGTGCAGGCAATGCAAACACATAGATGAGGGAAACAACTTCACTATAAGGAACAACATGTACCAATCTAAAGTTAAGTTTAATTGCCAAAGTAGACAGCATTCTACATTGGCAAGACGGATAGAAAACTTCATGAACGAATATATGAACACATAAACTGTATCAATAAGGATAAATTAGAGAACGCTTTGGCTAGACACTGTAGTGAGAATGAAGGGCACAAATTCTTGTTCCGTGCAATAGACCAACTAACAAGAGATGATAGAGGGGGACCAGAGTCACTTAAACTTGAAAGGAGGGAACTTATTTGGCAACTTAAAACCAATGCAAGCCAATTTCCAGGAATAAATGAAATGACATCTATTAAATGTATTCTGAGATTAAAAAACCTGGATAGGTAGTAAAAAGTACTAGCCTCGATCATCTAGCCTATATAAGTTTATATAAGCTTGTGTAATAAGTGTATTGCACTAACCTCACAGAGGTCCTGTGGGATTAGCTTAGTGTAGCTCATCATTATAAACACGTAAAGATATATAAATATATACATTTCTATTACTTCACTTTAACATCTGACATAGGCCAGTAGAGCTTTCTTTATTTATCCTTTTATATTGACTATTTTGATACACTTTGCCTACAATTCAGTAGAATTTCCTAGTCATATAACGCTTGCTAAATGGTATACATATATGTGTGTGCGTGCGTAACTGTTTGCATACATACACACTTCTTTGTGCACACACATGTGTGTGTACGTGTGCCTGTGCCTATATGCACACATGTGTATATGTGTTTGTATACGTGAATACACACATGCATTTATGATTACTAGTTGAATACATATCTTTTAAATATATTAAGAGTTTTCAAATACTTTTTGAATTCTTAAAAATTTACTGAATTATTCAAAATAGTTTGGCAAGCGCATGGAATTTATTTCCTGCACAATGCATGCATACGCTTCATATATGTCCTGCAGAGAAGATTTTACTTGCATCCATACATGCCACATAGAGAGACAATGATTTGCGGTCAATTACATGGACTACCGCCAGTATAGACAATGTACCTATTTAGTTTTTAAATAAACAAATAAATACTACCATTCATTAATTTATGTTTGGTACAAAGGGTTACACTTTGTTGTAAGGCATATGTCGAAAAGGGAACACTCACAGGGAATATTATCTTACCTAGATTATTTACTTGTTTATTTATGCTATTCAATTTTTCCAATGTATCTCTAACATTGTTTTTTACAGGAATACACATATGTGCACTATTTGTTAAAAACATTTATGAATTGTTGCTTACTAATAATTTTAGGAACGTGTTTGTGCTTTTAAATTTCAAAACTTCAAAATTTTAAACTTGATTGATTAATTAATTGGATTTAATCATACAGAGTTTATTTATTGATGCTGCATTTGTTACACCATTGTTTGAAATTTCTCTGAAGAAGTTGGAGCTTGGGCTCTGACGAAAAGTGTACGGAATTAAACGCACTTCAGTTTGATTAAATTTTGTTTTTAAAAGGTTTAGAGGACTACTGGCATTGGTTTGGATTCACTGTTCGTTTTAGCAGTTTGTCTTTGCCTTTTGGAGTCACCAGCTACGTAACTTAGCCAAAAATCAAGTTCGATCAGACAAAAAATCCTATTATACAACAACCCCCCATTAATATTCCAAAACGTGCACTCTGATTGGTCAGTGTGCACATTGTAAATCAGAGTTATAGTAATGGAAAAAGGTTCGGTTGCCCCGACTTTTTCCATTAGTATAACTCTTTTTTTTACAGCAATGGAGAATGCAAGATCTCTGTTGCTTTTTACACACTGTCTCATTATGTTAAACGAGTTTAACATAGAGAGACAGCTTTAAAAAAAGCAACAGAGATTCTCTGTTGCTTTTTGTAAAGCTGTCTCGCTATGTTAAACTCCTTTAACATAGCAAGACACTGTAAAAAGCAATGGAAATCTTGCTTTCTCCGTTGCTTTTTTCAAAACTGTCTCGCTATGTTAAATGGGTTTAACATAACGAGACAGCTTTAAAAAAAGCAACAAAGATTCTCCGTTGCTTTTTTTAAAGCTGTCTCGCTATGTTAAACTCCTTTAACATAACGAGACAGTTTGTAAAAAGCAACAGAGATCTTGCTTACTCTGTTGCTTTTGCCCACAGCTCTGATGTATTGAGTAAGCATATGCATGCTCAGTACATCAGAACTGCCACAGAGTATCAGACAGCTGCAGAAGGATAGCAAGGAGGCATTATACAATACCATTATTTAAGAAAAGTAATTATTTTTTTCTTAAATAATGTCATTGTAGAATAGCAATAACCCACTTCTGGTGTGGGTAATGCTGGATTTACCCACAGTTGTCTTTGGCTACTCAGGCTTCGCCCTTGTGACCAAACCACACCAACCGTGGGTAAATCCAGCATTACCCACACCAAGGCATGGGTTATTGCTATATTATACCCTGATTCAACAAAAACATAAAAATAACCCTCAGAAGTTTTGGCATTCCATTAAACAACTCTTAAATCTTGGAGAATCCACTGTTCCCTCACCAACCAACCTTATATCCAACATAAGCATAGCAGCCCAATTCAACTCACATTTCAGAAACTCTATCCTGACCTTAATAAATGACAGTACCCATATCCCTTTAATCATTCCCACTACTACTCTTCATTACTCTGCAGCCTTCTCATTTCAGACTGTGCTGACCACATACATCTAAAAACTCCTTCTTCAACTGAATCCCACCAGACTTGCAGTAGATCAACTCCCAAGTGAATTTCTTAGGCCAGCAGCAAACTCTATCTCATATCCAGTCTCTGTACTCATTAATTGTTTCATTTCTGAACAATACGTACCAGTACTCTGGAAAATCTCCCATATCATTCCTCTGCATAAGGGTGACCAGTCCACAGAATTATCCAACTACAGACCCATTGCCATGATTTCCACCCTTACCAAAATACTTGAAAAAATGTATACATACTCAACTATTGACCTATCTACTAAAAAATAACCTTCTCTCAAAATCCCAGCATGGCTTTAGACCAAAACATAGTGCCCCAACTGCCCTACTAAGTTTTACAGACTTCATAAACCGCCATAGAAATAGTAACAACCTTGTCTCTTCCATTTTCTTAGATATGTGAAAAGCATTTGGCACTGTATCCCACCAAAAACTACTTGAAGATTTATCATCTATGCCCCTCTCACTTTCTTCCATTACCTGGTTTCACAGCTATCTATCTGACCGCCAACAAGCAGTTATATGGAATGATGAAATCTCTAACCCTTCTACCTATTACTGTAGTAGTCCCACAAGACTCTATTCTTGGACCTCTACTTTTCTCCATCTTTACAAACAATCTTAGCTCGGCATACCCATATTCAATTATCATACGGTATGCAGTTGACTCCACTGTTATCTGCACAGCTCCCTAACTCCTAGAACTCCTTTCTAAGACCCAGAGTGCATTCTCACACATAGAACAGTTCCTCAAAGATAGACGACTCATATTAAACCCTAACAAGAGAAAGCTAATAATATTCTCCAATAATAAAACAATGGAATCCCCTTCATGTCTTCACATACTCTCCTCTATCAGCACTTTAATTGAGTTAGTAGATAGCACAAAGTTATTTGGAGTCACAATAGGCTGTGCTCTAAAATTTGATAAGCAAATAGCCCTTGCCATAAAAAAGGTGCATATTAAACTCGGCTGCCTGTATAGGTGAAGAACTTTCCTCACCCCCGCGACTAGACAAGCCATAGCCAGTACGCACCTTTTGTCTACTCTACTGTATGCTTGTCCCATCTTCATTAATCTTAGAAAAATCTGAACTATTCAAATTAGAGATATGCTACCGTAAAATAGCCTGCTTTGCTGCCAGCCTGCAAAAATAGAACCCACCACTGTACAGCCTTTAAACAGTTACAGTGGCTAGAGCTACCAAGCCTACTTGCTCTCAACCAACTCACAATTGCTTACAACATCTTACACCAATCAGAAAACTGTCCAGCTTGAATGAACCTAGTACAACTTTACAACGCAACTCGTTCCATCTGCTCATCTAATAAATTACTTCTAAAACCTAAGAAATCCTGCAACACTTTTAGTAACTCCTTATTTGCAAATCAAATTGCAAAAATTTGGAACAGCATTCCCCAATATATTCTAAATTCCCCTACTACCTCCAAATTCAAACACCTTCTTAAAGAACATTTAAACAAGAATTGGCTATGCTCCTGTATTACCCCCGGATAACTTTATCTTTTTTCACTTTGCCTTAACTGATACCTTTTGTCAATTCTCCTCTTACCTTCTCTCTCCCCTCACTTTGCGTGTTACCTAATATTAATCTTCTACTAAATCTCTTCTTCCACTACCACATTTTGCTCTTTAAACCCGCTGCTGAAGAAGCATAGCTTGCATTTACCAAATTTGGTATCTCTGTATAAAATGAATGCATTGTTAACTGTGTCAACTTGTTTTCAATTCTATTATAATGCTTAATTTCTAATATTTTTGAATTGCTGTTTAATCTGTATATTGAAATATCTGTTGTCTTATTACTATTTTTTAATCTGTTATGAAATTCTTTTTTTTATTCTTCGGGCTTTGCCCATCAAGTATCCGCTGAAAATGGGCCTTTGACCTAGTTGGACTATCCAGGTAAAAAAATGTAAAATAAATAAATAAATAAAATTAAACATAAATGGTTTATCCCATGCATGGTTCCCCTCAAGTTATCTAGGGGTTCATCCCAGTTATTCTTATTAGGGGTAATATATAGTTATTGATCATGGGATGGGTAAGGCCAAGCTATAACCAAATGAGATAGGTTATTTTGAGCAAAGGGAAACTGGCTAGGTTGAAAAAAGCCCACATGGACAGATAGCTTAGTACTTACCTGTAAACCTATTCTCTCTCCAAGGTTTCTGTACCTTCGGAAAAGAGTGAACACTAGCAGGCAATGAAACCTATCTCACCTTTTTCCAAGGTGCATCATCCCTTGGACTACCCACTACTTTGTATCATATGCATTTTATAATCTAGTTCCAAAATTAAGTGAGCAAGATAAATAAGAACAACAGCCAATTTGAGCTGAATTCAGGTGAGCTAAGCAAGTAAGAATTCAATGAAGTGGAAAAGAGAGGTAAATCATACATGATAACAATCTTAATTTACATGGAGTATATAAATGAAGCAAATAATATTTTCCTTTCAAATAAAACAACAGATAAAATTCACAATATACAAAAAAAACTGAAAAGAACTGGGGAGATAACTGCTTAACTTTCTTTGCATATTTAAGGCTTATACAGGCAGAAATAATTTCATTTATGGACAGCAGCTCAAATCATGTAAGGAAGTTCAGAGCAATTGGAAATGCCAGAATGGATGAGTTATGGTTGTTGAAGAGGGACAGTGGGAGTATCTAATATGTTTGGTGTCAAGAGCAACAGTACACTAGTGATTTGGTCTTTTAGTCAATGGTGACAACATCCCAAACTGCGTTCTGCACGAACTACAAGACGAACTGGCACCCCACCTAAGTACCATGTTCAACCATGCTATAGCCTCACTTCAGGCTTTATGCCTGTGGAGTGGTGCACAGTGACAGTTATCCCACTCAACAAAGGGGGTGCCACCACAGACCCCAGGAACTACCGCCCAATTAGCTTGATAAGCCTGGTCTGCAAGGCCATGGAATGCATCATCCTAGAGCTTATAAACAAAGACATAGGTAACCTCCAAACTCTAGATCCCACTCAGTTTGGGTTTGTAAAAGGTAGATCATGCCTCCTAAACTTGATAGACTTCTTTGAAGCAATCACTAGAGCCATAGACGAGGGTAAGGTAGTGCACACAGCCTATCTTGACCTCGCCAAGGCTTTCGGCACCATTCCCCACTTTGGTATTATAGATAAACTCACTGGACTAGGCATAAATCCCTATGTCACAAGATAGATGGCCAACTGGCTCACTAACAGAACACACACAGTGAAAGTAGCAGACTCCAAATCTGACTTCAGATTAGTGACAAGTGGAGTACCACAGGGTTCAGTCCTGGGTCCTCTCCTGCTCGGTATCTGCTTCTCTGAAGTCCAGGCTAATACACCTGGTCTCTGGCTAATGAAATTCACCGATGACTGCACACTAGGAGCCACAATTGATTCACCTAAGGATGCGGACATTCGAGGGCTCACTGAGACTGATGCTTGGTGTCAAGGTCATGTCCTAAAGCTCAATGCCAAGAAGTGTATTGTCATCCCCTTTGGAAAAAATACCATACCCATGAACTACCACATAGGCGGTAGCCTACTAAACACCAAAAGTGGGATAAGAGACCTTGGGACACAGGTGGATAGTAGTGTCTCCTTTGATCATCACATCACCACAGTAGTCAGGAAATCGTTCTTTGTGGCACACCTCATCACAAAGGGATTCTCCTCCAGAAAAAGAGAGGTCATTGTTCCTCTCTACTCATCCCTTATTAGACCCATCATAGAGTACAATGCCCTGTTTGGCATGTACCTCGCAAGACATCTGCAACAGCTGGAAAGGCCAGAGAAGTACCTCACTAAGAGGATTACCATCCTCAAACAGATGCCATATGGACCTCCTCAAAAAACTCCAGCTCTACTCTGTTGCATATCGCCTGCTCTGAGGCAACCTCTGCCTAACATACAAAGCCATGTCTAACTCTGACCTGATAGACATGCTGCACTTAAAGAAATCCCAATCTCTCCGAGCCACATGCTCCAGGGACCTAAACCTTGTCACCACAATAAACAGAACATGCTGGAGGGATAGATTCCTATCCCAGACACTTCCCCTGCTCTGGAATAGGCTGCCTATTCATGTCAAGCAAAGCTCCTCATTAGCCTTCTTAAAGAAAAATCTTGACAATTGGATGGGAAACAGGAAATTCACCCTGGGGATCACTGCTGTGGTTCTGCTCGACAGGGGCACAGGAAAATAATTTTCTTGGGTGACAAAAGCCAGGGAACCTCGTTTGGCTAGGCTTGTATAGGCCCTAGGGCTGAACCTATGAACCTATGAATTAAAGTGCCAGTAGTAGCAGTCATGTGACCCATCAGCATCAGAATCACCACCACTCAAGTTCTAAATATATTTAATAAATACAGGTAGAAAAAAGACAAATATGTAAATAATACCCTGTTGGACAAAAACAGTCTTCAGCAAGTATGACGAGACAGCAACAAAAAGTAGTAGTCACGTGACCCAAAAACACCATCTAATCTATGAAGATATTTAATAAATACAAATATTCCAAACAAATACATTTTATTTAAACAGTGTGTAAGTCTTACCAGCATGTTTGGTATGTCTTGATGGTAGAATGTATTATGCTGTTGCTGTACTTGACATGTTTTCTATTTTGTGGTAAAACAATTAAATGCTTTGATTACTTCCATTTCATTTACACTACCATATAGGAGTGTCTGTCACTCGGCATACTGCTGCCAAAATTATAATATTAAAACAAATACAGAATGGTGTTTCCTTTGACCTATTATTGTCAGTTTTATGCAAATGTAATAAGAATGAAGTCACATCACAGCTAAAACTTCAGGGATTTTTAAGCAGCACAGTAGAAGTTATAGCCACAGAATGCATTTATTATTTCTTAATATTTTGATCCAAATGCTGCTGTCTGAAAATGACTCATTTTATGTACTGTAGAATGACAGATGAAGTTTTATGTGCATTAGAGCAGTCTGCAGAAAGCAAACAAAAATAACAGCAGTGTTTTTTAATGAAAAGACAGAGCATTTTATTACAAAGTGGGATATAGGAGTTAGAAATAAATAGGTTAAACATTAAAAGTGAAACACTACTCACATAAAAGCTTTTTGTGCAGGAAAAGTTGTTTCATTAATGGCACTGGTATTCAGAATAAACTTCTGTGACATTCTAATGTTACAAAAACAGCACATGGCAAGCAGCATTAGGAGATGCAGACAATACATGTAATAGCTGAAATGAGCTCTGTAAAAAGTTATTTTTATTCTTTGACAGTTTATTCAAGTAAAGAATACCATTTATGGCAAACCATTTCATCTTCAGCAGATGCAACATAATATCTGTAGAATACTTATTTTCTTTGGAATTTTAAGGGGGAGGTTACACAATAAAATGTTATTCAAAAATCTGGTTGCACATAACAGTTTGTCATTTTGTCATGTTCATACTTTATCACGGATGGTTCTTTTTAACAAAGACATAAAAGCAGCCATGAAAAGATGAAGCACTCTACTGCTACTAAAGGTGAGATATGAGCTAGTTGTATATACGTACCTTCATCTGGTATAATTGTATTTATTTATTTTATTTTATTTTACATTTGTTGACCGGGATAGTCTGACTGGATATATGTCCATTTTCAGTGGAGGCCTGAGGAGAAAAGCTCCAAAATAATAATACACATTGAACATTTAGTAAGTGCTAGTTTCAAGCAGATTACAGTCATAGGCAATACCAGCATTTAGCACATATAGTACTAACTTATTATAAAACACTTTACAAAATATAATATTATTTTCAACGCTATATATACATAACATTACATTCAGGTTTAAAACACACTGAGCAGCAGTTATACGATTGACCCTTCCTGAAATGGTGTGGTAGAAAAATGGTAGAAGTAGTTGAAGGTAATGCACCTAATTATAGAGAGGTCACTAGTCGGGGGAAAAAGTATACACACACATGTACACAAACACACACACACACACACACACACACACACACACACACACACACACTCATGCACATGCATGCACACAGAGGCACTTACATATATAGATATTTCATATGTATATATCTTTGCTTGTTCAGAAGGATATGCTTAATAATAGTTTTGGTCATGACGTATATGATGATCTCTGAATGCTATAGCTAGCCTCAGGGATTTTGTTTTTAATTCATTACTTTGTTTATTTATTTATGGTATTTTAAGTAATTCCACTAAAAGCACTTATGGTCTTATTTTTCAACCAGAAGTGACCTAGAAATATAAGAAAATTAAATTACTCGTTTATGTTAGGACAAAAGTGGAAGTTAATGTAATTTGTGCTTCGGTATCCAGCTTTATATAGCAAGACAAGAACGGGGAAATGAAAGTAACTAAAATGATACACATATTGGCAGTGTCCTCATATCATTCAGTTACATCTCCATACTCTGAAATACATTTGTGTATCAATCATAACTTCTGCTACACAACAGAAAATATAATTCCCTGTCCTGTTCCTCCAAAAAACATTTCTCTGCCTACACATGATCAACTGCAATCCTGGGTCCAAGAAGGAGAATGTTCGGAAACAGAGGTATAACATAACCTAGAACATGACATGGCAATATAAAATAATAAAGGCAGAAAGGCAACAGTAGTGGAGTAAAGTATAATAAATGTAAAATGGTCAGGAAACCTAAAATCTAAGCACAGTACAATGAAGTATTAAAAATGATAAGTGGGATGGCTGACAAGAAAAAGATAATTTTGCTGGGCATATGCTAAAACTATCATGTTTCAAAACCAGTGAACTTTCCTGAGAATATTTTATATTTCATCTGTAGGGCATTACATAAATGGACAGATGAGGGAAGCATGAAAACAGATGATATGTTTGGAAGAAAAAGGCACTATAATTGTATCCACATCCTACTAGACGTCCTTAGTGACCACCATTCCTTATTTGTTACTTCAGGTCAAGAAAAAAACACAATGTATAACTGAGCCTACTATACAAAATTATTTAAAAAAAAGTTGTTTTTCGCAAAGCACTTAGTGTATTTAGCAACTGACTACTTCAACAATGTTTTCATTTCAGTCCTTAACTCTGTAGTCCAGTCCATAGAAAAGAGTTAAATTCACAACTGTTCCCTAGCTGACATTAGAGACAATATAGCTTGTGCAAAATAGAGACAACCCCTGAGAACAATGGAATGACATTAAGCAGCACGATCTAGACAAATTTACAAAACACTTAGAAATCAAGTCAAAAACCTACTGCATAAAAAACAACCTTATTTCCTCCAGTCACAAAACATAAAAGCAAATCACAACAGTACTGGCCATGTATTAATACACTTCCTTCTAAAGCCTGGGAAAAAATAATTCTTTCCCACTAGAAATAGATCACAAAACTGCCATCTCTCTTAATAAGCATCTTATTGAAACAGCCAACTCTGCCATAAAACTATCTAAGAAGGCTACCTAACAATGTCAATGACTTCCCAAAACTGTATTTAAGTTGCAACTAATTAATGTTAGCAGAATAAAGAAGGTTGCACAGAATCTAAATTCCACCTCGTTGGCACTAGAATAGTTACCATCTGAATAACTGCAACTTACTTTTGAGGCCATAGCCTATGCAGTGGCCATACTAATGTACATACTAATCATAGAGCAATATGCCCCAAGACTTTGGAAGCAATCTTACTTAATGCCAAACTGACTTCTCTAACTATAGACATATTGCTATCTTATTTCACCTCTCTAAAGTACTATAAGAATGTAGACAAAACCTCATTAAGTATTTGTTAAAATCAACCTTTTCTCAAATATCCTGAAAGAGTTTTATTAAGCATCTTAAATGCCATCAACCTTGTAGAAATAAAATTATAAACATCTTCTATTTTCCTATTTCTCTCAGACGTTTTTTATAAGGTATCCTACATCCTGCTGTTCCACAGACTAGCCATATTAGATCTTAGCCAAAGTACCATACAATCATTACGCAGCTTCCTCTCCAACAGATCCCAAGCAGTAAGATGGACACAGGTACTCTCTGAGTTTGAACCTATTACCGCAAAAGTTCTACAAGGCTCAATAGCTGGTCTTATCCCATTTGACACTTTTGTTAGCAACATGCATAGTGGTTGATGGCTCCAAATTCCTCTAATATGCAGATGACTCTACCCATATCTGATAAGTTAACAGTTTTAACTAATTGCAATGCAGTAGCCAACAAACATAGAGCAAAAAAGTGGTTAACCAAATCACATCTTCTGATAAATGGAAGAAAGACAAAGCTGATCATATTTAATTCTGGAACCACTATTAAACAAATCTCAGACCTGTCACTCACCTCTTTTAATAATGTTCACATTGACCAAGATATTGATATGAAATTTCTAGGAGTCATCATAGACTACAAGTTCAACTTTAATAAATGTATAGAGTTTGTTGCATCAAAAATTAACAAAAAATAGGCATGCTATAAAAGAGCAAACCCTGTTTAACTGAAATATTGCTGGTAAACACTGATCGATCTCTGCTGCTATAGAGCATACTATACTCATCCTACAGTCTAACATTCCAGAAATGCATCTAATAAACAAAACTATAATAAAATTATCAAATGTGCCACCGGTGTCTCCAATAAAACCCACCATTGCTCAGAAATTCAAAAGAACAACTAGCTAGAATTAAAACACATTCTAACCATGTCAACTAAAGGTACGTCACAGCATAAAATATACAAATCTGATATATGTCCACTAATTGTCACTATAATCAACAAATACAACTCACCCAGAACCCTAAGATCTGAAAACTAAAACCTTTTAGAAGATATTAAATCAAACAACCATTATGAAGATGTTTTATGCTCAGTACAAGTAGCCCAACAATGGAACTTCATTCCACCTAATCTAAGAGAAGAACTTAATCAAAATGCATGTCTTCAGAAATTAAAAATGTACCTGTCATCCAACCAGCACTGTCCTTGCCTCTCCTTGCTTCTTGCTGCACAGCTTATTTGTAGTCTCCTCTGTCATTCATATTGCTATTTATTCACTCAGAAATATTGCACTAGTACTATGCACTTTCAAACTGGGAAATGTTTTATTATAGTAGACTCTGAAGTGAGGCATACAAATTCCACACCCGTTAGTATGCAGAAGAACAGCGTGGCTTTAATCTCCTTGTCTATAATGTTCCAAGGGCTTTATAGTTCTTCAAACCAGACAAATATGACTATGATCCAGCGGTAGCGCATGTAAATTTGTAACAACTGTTTTGTGTCCTTAATACTAAATTTATGCAAAGAACAACAAACTAAAATTAACAGCACAGCCTTGCCTCATACTCCTGTTAATTTAACCCTTATCCTTATACAAAAAAATGTACCACAGACTGATGCCAAGAATGGCATAGCATTGGATAATCATAACTAAAAATGGTAAGCTGAATTCTATTTTTTAAATATTATTAATACTTATACACATTGCAAACATCCAAGCTCCATATAAGACCACATCTTTCCCCAGATAATTGCTCACTGACAACATTCTTTAATAATCCATGAAATATTTTCTTCTTTTTTTCCTGGACAATTACCTCCATTTTCTTTCTCAACTGACCTTCAATTTACTTCTATAATATGCGTTGCAAATGTTTGGTAAAAATTGTGTAGTTGAAATTTGAAAGAGAAATTGGTCTCCAGTTTTGTAAATATTTCTTTCTTTTCTATATAAATCTAACAATCTCATATGTATGTATATATATATATATATATATATATATATATATATATATATATCAGCATGCTTTTGAACACCAAATGTATACTAATCAGAACAAAAAATATAATCTGTTGCAATACATATAACTAATTCTGTAACTTCTTTCTAAGCTTGGTCTATTTAACTGCATCAGTGATTTTTAAGGAAATCTGCAATTATGCATCTTTCACAAGACCTGCTTGTCCTGTGCTGAACTTTCTTCTAAAGGCAAATAAGTACATTTAAACATATCTGTTTTTATTTTAGTCATTACTAAAGTTTGATCAGTGGCTTGAGTTATAATTCCATAATGCCTTTCTATTTTTTCTGTGTGTTATTCTTCTTTAAGCAAAGCCAAATTCTCTAATACTTTCATAAGCAAACTTTTGGTGTTTATGCTTATCTATTCACCCTTTTTTATTTCCTCAGTAATATGATTTATATAATTATCCATATTTTTCTGATGCTGTGAAGCTACTTTATTCCAAATCTTGTTACAGATGTGACTCCTGCTCAGATGTAAGAATCAGTGTTCTTCTGCTCTGGTTATATTCTCTTACAAATTATTGCTTAAGAAAGTACCAGTGATCCACTCAGAACAAAATATCTCCTTTATAAATAATATTTCCACACCCTATTCATATAAGGTTGTACATCAGCATGCTACATAATGTCTATACTCATCTTAAATATGCCCCCTCCTTGTCTCTCTGAATACTTACCTCCAAAAAGATATCCTTGAAAACTGAAATAAAATATGTCTTGTAATCTGCTGGGTTGTTCAGACAAACCCTTATTCTTATATGTAAAATCTGTCCTATTTTTCAACAGAACCATTGAAAAGCAGACTGTAAAGGCCCAAAACATGTTAACTTATGTTTTGCGAGCAACTATTTACTAAATCTGACATAAGCATGCTCCATCCTGTATATTAATATGCTATATCATTTTTTCTTGTTGATATACATACTCATGATGATTTTCTGTAATGAAGATGTTTTGTTTGGTGGGAAAAAAACCCAAATGTTATCACAGTGCAGTTTATAATGGCTAATATTTCCATATAAGAAGCATTTCTACAGTTGACCTCCATAATGTCACCAAATTTATTTTGTTAACTAAGAATTGGTTTTCTAAATATTTTGATTTACCTTCTGTTTAATTCAATTTCTTTCTCCCACCTTTCAATCCATGACCTGTAGCTATCTTTAAGTTATCTTTAGTATTCCGTTATTTATATTTACAATGCATACATTATTTAATTCAATATTTTCCAAAAATGCATTCCTGGTAATAAACTAGAGATCCTGTTTTTGTTTATATGTAATACATATAAACCAAAGTCGTTCTAGGATACCTATCCTTAACTTTGTCAAATGCTGCACATAAATTTGTTACTGATGCTTTTGATTTCAAAACTGATATAATAGATAGTATCCAAAGCAAATTAAATCAGTACCTATACCTGATGTATTTGTTCTCCTAGTGGTTGAATTACAGTTTTCCAAAAAGTATAGTGGTCAACATGAGCCTCTTTCACACATAACCAAAAATTGAGTAAAAGTCTTTATTGTTACATTCTTAGACCAACTGTGAGCTTCTCTGCTACTTTCATAAACTTTTCAATATGTTTTATGTTAGCCACTCTCTGGCATGATACTCTTACTGGAAAATTAGTTTACTTTCTTGTCTACAAATAAGATTGTCTAGGGAGATATTTGCAGTTGCTGCATGTTTTTCCACAATTATATCTGCATGTCTAAACCTTCATTATTCAGAAGCCGCAGAACATGCATCAGGTAATATTCCTCATTCCTCACCAAAGTGTTCAGCCATATTGCTCCATAAATTTCTCCCAAAATTGCATGAGAATTGAAAACAGAATCCACTTCTAACAACTTTTCATTTGTTAACCTAGTACTATCTGAATCCTTTACAATCACATCAATTTCTTCAATATTCCTACCATGCATTGCTCTTAAGTGGCTTCTATCTTTTCTTTCTCCATAATTATGTATTCTAAGGAGATTTCCTACCATGTTTATGTATGTGTCTGAGATGCACAGTGTTATTTTGTTATGGAGGTGATATTTTAGGTTGATTGTGAATGTTTTAGCATTTGGCTGCAAATGTATTCCTATTGGGATAGAATCTATAGTTTAGCCACAGACACTGACTCCTGAGAATTACCATAATGCCTGCTTGCTTTTTTTTAGTATTAGTATCTTCTTAGGTTAAAATAATGAAGTAGCCATAAAGGGCTATAATTTCTCACATGGTTAATGACTATAAGGCATTTATGTGATTTGTATAAGGTATCATGGCTAATGTTAAATTGATTACATGCTAAGGTATTTTTGAATTGAACCAGCCTATTTTGATTAGGGGTGTGCAATTGTTAGTTTTATTAGGTAATTTAACTGCAAATGTGTCTGTTTTAAACTAAGTTCTTTGTGCTTTGTTGTAATGCATATTGTGATCAAACATTGTTTCATGCAAAAGAAATGACAGGCGAAATGTAAAAAGGAAGCCATGCTTATTGTTGTTTGTAAGTGGATTGAAAGCATTGGCCTGAGTACTGTCCCATATGGTACTCACTGTTCACAAGCCTTACATCAGAGGGTAGATCATTAACTACAATTGTTTGGGTATGGTTATCTAGTGTGATTTTTTTAAACTATGACAGCATCTTGGGGCCAGTCTTTTTATTTTTTTTCAGTAACCTACCACATTGTACAATGTGATATGCCTTGTTAGAAACAAAGAAGGCAGCATTGTGGTCTTCTCCCACATTCAGCAGCAGTTAAGAATAGCTATAAAATGCAGAAGCAAGGCCTGCACCCTTAGATTACTTAAAAAGACAGATGAGTTGCCAATGTGCGAAGAACAACATGTTTGCAAAAATTGGAAACTGTAATGCAAAAGTGAGTGACTGTTCAATGAACTGTTCAAAAGTGTTTTTTGTTTCCCCATGGAGAAAAATTGTCAGTATTTTGATTAAGCTCTTCTAGGTTAATTATAATTTTGGACAATATGTATAAATTGAAGTATTAAATGAGATTTATGGCTGGCCTACAAGGAGGAAATGACTTTAGTGATGAACTTCATTCTGCATTTTATGGGATGGTAGGACTCATGGCAGTACAGGCTGGCCAAATTTGTCCTCATTGTTTCCACTTGTGTTCATTATTCTGAGTGGGCTAATTCATTTTCATTGTTGTTTTCCTCTGACATGGCAGAGAACACTAGTGGAAACTACCGCTGTCTTGGAGAAGATAAAATAATAAATTAACTGTAATTTTTGTTTGTCTCACTGTTTAACATTACTCAATGTGAACTGTATCTAGTTACACTGTTTATTTATTTGTTTGTTTTTTGCTCTTTAGACATGCATGGTATCTTTGTGTTTTTGTTGGCTACCCTTATGAGTTTTGGCTGCATGGCAGGGTTTGTCGGTATACTTCTCCTTCAGCTGACTGAAATTATTTTTCTTTTTGCAGGTAAAATATAACATTTACTATTTAATTTCCAAATTTATAACCCTGTTATTTTAATGCACATACATGTTCTTTATAAATTCTGTGACTCAGTAAAAAGTTAATATTATAACAAAGTACTACATTATCTACTGATCAAAGTATAGTGCAGATGTAAACTATTGCACAACCTTAGTTCTTATTTCTAAATCAGTTATTATTGGAAATAAGCCATATAATACTGTGTTGTCTTCTTACTTATTGCTTTTCTCTTGTTCTTTCTGCTGTTTTGCTTCTGTCTTGGTATGTGCTGATGCTTATTTGGTTACACAACAACATAATCTTTGTTTTCAGTTGTCTTCATAACCTTCTTGAGGTAAGTCATATACTAGCATTACTTTGAGCCAGGTTAATAGATGAAAACAAGAGGCCTTTTGCTGTTGTCCCTCCTCGCAGACATCTGCACATCGTGCTTTGTAATACTCTAATGTGATGTTACTTTTCATTTAGACAAGCATGCATAAATATAATCAGGACAGAATGTGTCAAGCAAAGGAAACCAAAGACCACACATAAAAAGAAAATATGAAATATGTGGTCAGTATCAAAATGTAAAATAAAAATAGCAGGAAAATAAATAATCTGCAAACAGAAGTTTGGTTTCAGACAGCACAAACTGAACCTGAGAAAGAGAAAAAAAAATGTCTCTATGCAAATTAAAGTCCTATGGATGACTTTTCTAAAAAAAAAAAATTACAAAGCAATACAGTCCCTGTGATTCAATAAACTCTGCGTGAAACCTACACAGAGTTTACATTTTAGCACAATGAGCAGCACTGCTAACTGCATATTCATGCTGCTCATCAGGATTACACTAATACAAGAAAGGTTTTGTGGCCGGAAACAGTGTTGCTGGCCAGGAAATCATTCAGTGCAGTATGAACACAGAAAGGACAAGCATTCAAGCCTGCCTTTGAGCAAACCTACTCTACAAGATCGCACAGACAGCCACAGTGACTACCAGGGTTGAAAATAATGCAATAACAGTAGTAATAACATAGTAAAGAAAAGTGTACTGAGTCCACTGTACAGTAAAACAACTATTTGCAGAATGAAATAATGGAGGAGGAGGATAAATGGCGAGGGCAACTACAAGAAAAAGTACTCTGGAGAGGAAAACTGTGCTGATGAAAATGTGCACAGACATGAGTGACAGGAGTGCATAAAGAGGAAGAGGACATAGTGACCATGGAAATGTCCCCAAGATATGATAAGTCAATGTATGTACACTTCCAAGACAAGGCAGTAGCATATGAAATGACAATGAAGACAAAAAAACTAGTCCAAATACTACCAAAAGGCAGTAGCATAACCTTAAGCACATATGTAGATGGCACAGTATGTACTGCTATTTACACCTCCTGAGTGAATACATTATAATATAAATATATATATGTGACAGTCACACACGTTTACATGTCAATGGAGGTGAATGGTTATGATATAATCATCACTGACAATCTTAGTGGAGAGTACACTTAGCAAGGACGCTATATACAATGGGGGTATGCACATATTCTGTAGATCTGCAAAATGATTTGCTTGAATATGACAGACATATCACCATAGCTGTCGGTCAATCAGGGACAGATAGCAACAGACTCCCGGACAAATGTAGAAAGAAACAGGCAAAATCACGGACACTTTTAAAATATTATGACCATTAACCTTTGGCATTGACAAAATATGTGATTATAACTTATACATGTTCTGCAGTAACAGACTTGTACAACTGTAATGATTGTCAGTATTTTATAAGGTGAATTCACTACCCTTTCCCCAAAAGTGACCACTTTTTGGAGGAGTTACGAGGGACAGTGTTAAACCTGGAATTGAAATCCAGAGCAATCCTGGTGAGCTGACAGGTTTGTATGACATGTAAGCCATAATCTGCACTCCCCCCCACAAGAATCAAACTCATGGTATCAATGTTGTCACTGGGCTGTGTATTTACTGGGTGCAACACAGAAAGACGTATCACATCAGCATCTAGTAGAACACCTTGAAGAGAAGAATATAGTGTTAAATCTTAATGATTATGCATCCCAGAGAGCAGTTCTGATTGGCCTAACAGATGTGTGGGAGCTCACTGTCCCACATGTGACACACTTCACTGAAACATCCTTGCCTGATGCAGGTACAGATAAGAACGCATACAGACACCTCACTATTATGAGTGGATTCTCTACACACAGCTGGGTATTGCATGCATCTGCCACATGTAACAGTAATGGATATTGCCTGAAGCATCTGCATTTAATGTGTTAATTAAAAAGTGATCCATGAAAATGAATGGTATAGCAGTATGTGAGACTGATGGCAATGCATCAACTATGCCCGTGTGCACAGAAATTACAGCAGTGGAAAGTCAGGGGGTTAATGATCGAGGAAGCTGCCACTGTAATATTATATATGTACCAAGCAATACAGGGAACACACTATATACGTACATGTCAAACCTCAACACATGTGCAACACAGTCACTGTCTCCTTGACATTGCCAGTGAAAATGTAATACTGCCATGAAATCGTAACATACAACCACATGTGTTCATGCAAATTAGCAAGTGGTAATACTGATGTGATGTAGTGGTACATCTGTGATGTAGTACAGTCACACTATAGCTGTACCTATGCTACAACTGGACTTCAAGCTGTATATCACCTGCAAATAAAACCTTAGGTATTAATCACATGCGACACAGTGGAACTGTTAACACAGTCATATAACTGTTCCTATTTCACAGTATTACATTGGTTGTACATCATATACCTATAGGTTTTTTGGTGGAAATATGGGTGAGGGCCCTGACACCATATTTGGACACATTACAACTGAGGCAGATGTGGTTCATGCAGAACAATTAATGACACAAATGTTTGCAGTCACATAATGCTGCTGGTGAACTCCTGTATAATCCTTGTGAACAACAACACAATATGAATTTGCCAAGGTGGCAAGTGAATCTCAAAATGCCATATGTTTGAGTATATAACAGCATTACAACATGTTGATGTGTCCATGTAATCAGTATGATGTGATATTGCTGTATTTCAGATAACATTTCCAGACACTCGGTATACATGTGCACACCTGCTTCATAGGTTCATAGGAGGTTACTAGGCTAATGACCCTGGGGCCTCTACAAGCCTAGGCATGGTAAAACCTGAATACTCTTATTGACCAAATTTAGACAGTTGTTGTTAGCAGAGTGATACTGTGATCAGTACCAACTACCCCTGTCCATGAGGAACATAGCTGCCACCCTGAGATGAATTTATGGTCACACATCCAGTTGTCAAGGTTGCACTTGAATAGGGTCATCGAGGAGCTCTGCTTCACATGGAGTGGGAGCTTGTTCCAGAGGAGCAGTAATTGCTAGGAGATACATCTGTCTCTCCAGCATGTTCTGTTGATGTCACAAGCTAGGCTGAGATCTCTGGAATGAGTTATTCTTGTCCCATTTAATTTGTAGATGTGCAGCAATTCCATTAGGGTAGGGTCCAAGATTGCTCTGTAAGCCAGGCACAGGTAACCTATCAGTAGCTTTTATGATACAGAGTACAGTGACAGGGCTTTTAGTCTTTCCATATATGCCATGTTTTGAAAGCCCTGGACTCTCTTGGTAAAAAACCTCTGTCACTCCAGTTGCTACAGGTGTCTGGTGAAATACATAGAGAAGGGAGCATTGTACTCGATTAGTGGTCTGATAAGGGTTGCGTGCAGAGGCTCTAGAACTTCACTGGTCTTAGGCATGATGCCCTTATTTATCAGATGGGAAATGTAGAATGTTTTCTTACTACTATGGACACATTATGATCAAGGTTTGGATTATTATTAACCTGTGTTCCCAAGTCTCACACCACTGAGTTTGTGCTTAGAAGGGTGATATCTATATCATAATTATAAGTGGCTACTTCTTTGCCAAAGGGGATAATGAGGCATTTTTTGCATTAAGTTTTAGTGCATGAGTTTGGCACCAATCATTTGTCTGCTTCAGCCCTTTCTGTAATATGCTAACTTCATTGGGGGACATGATTGTGCCCAGTTTATAGTCATCTGCAAACATTGTAAGCCACAGGCCATCTACCTGGACTTCAGAGAAATAGATTCCAAACAGTAGAGGGTCCAGCACAGATCCTTGCGATACCCTGTTGGTAACTGGTCTACTGGTGGAGGTGGACTCCCAAATGTTGACAGTGTGCATTCTGTCAGTGAGCCAGTTTGCTACCCATCTGGTAATGTATGGGTTGATCCCAAGCTGGAGAGCTTCTCCATGAAACCTGAATGTGGGATTGTGTCAAAAGCCTTGGTTAAATCAAGATAGGTGGTATATACCATTTTGCCCTCATGCAGGGATTTAGTGACATTCTCAAAGAAGTCCACCAGGTTAAATAAGCAAGCTCTACCCTTGATGAACCGAAACTGGTTTGGATCAAGAGTTTAAAGGTCACCTGTGTCCTTATGGATTAAGTCTATGATGATTCTTTCCATGGTTTTGCAGATAAGGCTGGTTATGCTTATGGGACAATAGTTCTCAAGGTCAGTTGAAGGACCTCCTGCAAGGGGATTACTGTTGGTGATCTCCACTCTGCTGGAACAAAGTCAGTTTTTAGGCTATGGTTAAAGAGAGTGCTTAGGGTTTTGCTAGGTCTTGCTTTAGATTGTTGAGTGGGCAGACTGGGATGTTATCAGGTCCCATAGAGGTTGTGTTTTTGGCTTTGGAGAGAGCTTGTATGAACTGTTCTTTGGAGATATTTGGTAGAAGACTGGTGCTGGGAATGATTTGGGGTATGTCAAGTGGGGACAGGGGAGTGAAGTTATTTACACATCTGTCAGCTACCAGTTTGGTAATATCCTCAGATTTAGTGTGAGTGGTACCATTTACTATATGTTTGGCATACAACTAGGCATTCTGTTTTAGGTTATGGAGTAGATAAAGAATGCCTTGTGATTGTCTTTAGCTAGGGATGCCAATTAAGACTCATAGCTAGCCTTAGAGGACTTAACAAGGTATCTGAATTATTTGTACAAACTGTGGAAGGTATTATTCCTTTGTTAGGCTTGTTCCCTCCTGTTGTTAGGTATCAGTTTCTTTATTTTGTTGTATAACTTATTTATTCTTACAGTCCACCAGGGTGACTTGTTCTTTTGGGAAGACCTGGTTTTGTTCCTGTTAGGTATGGCTGAGTCAATGCGTTCGTTTAAATGGCTATATAGGGCACTTGTATATTCCTCTGCATAGCAGACTTTGTTGCCAATGTTGGCAGGGATTTTTAAACAATAGTTTGGTTTGGAGAAATTTTTCATTTTTTTTACTTCTGCTGGGGTGTCAGGTTCTATCTTTACTTCAAAGAGACTGATTTTTATTCTGACTTTACTAGGAAGGGCACCACAAAGGAGGTAGTGCAGTGAACCCCCCCCCCCCATAGTGGTGAGCACTAGGTCCAGGACATTTGAGCTGCTTGTGGGGGTCCAGACCAACTGTTCCAGGTCATTTGAGTTAGAAACATCCAGTAACCTCATAGTGATCATGTTTGATCTCATGTAGGTCTCCCAATCTGTAGAGGGATAGTGGAAATCTCCCATGACCAGGGTGTTTTGCTGTATGTTGAGTAACTATAACAAGTCAAGTGTAGGCAGTGTACGTCTTCTGGTTCATGGTGGAGGTCCTATAGCTAGTGATGATATGGAAGGGTGTTTTTCCTATAGTTAATTGAACCTGGAGTAGGTCCAGAGAGTTGTACTGCTTCACTATTCTTAGGGTGTACTTCGATTTTATAAATATGGATGCACCTCCACCTTTGGTTCTTTCATGCTTGTTTTGGGGTCTGGGCATGTGAAAGACATTGCAGTCTTGTATGGTTGGGGTGCTCTCAGCAGCCTTGAACCAAGTCGCTATGACTACACAAATGTCAACATCTTCCAAGGTGAAGAGTGCCTCCAGGGAGTGCAGTTTAGTCTAAATCCTTGAGGAGACAGGTGAAGGCCATATCTGGCAAAGCAGCATGGATTGTTGACCATGCCTTCCTATGCAGATAGATACTGGATCCCCCTGTGTAATTCTGCAGCTGTTGCTATGCTGGTTGGACAAGAACTTTGTAGAATATGGATATACTCCACAATCAGAACATGTGCCGTAGAAAGGCAACATTATTCATAACATCATCCCCTGTCCCCAGCCCTCAGAAGGCATATTACTACAGCTGCTATGGAAGAAACATGTAACCAAATGGCAACAGTGGCCATCAATACAGTGGCTCAAATCCCAGATTGGAATACACCTTTGTAGGCTATAGTACATCCAAACCTAAACATAGCACATGTGGGTGGCCACAACATCAGCATGTGCAATGTTCATAGAGTCGTAGGAGATTACTAGGTTAATGGCAAAGAGTCCATACAATACTAGCCATTATTATCCCATTTAACACAAATTTCTATCTCTAGGTCAGGGAAGATAGTAGGGTTATGTGCATATGTGTTTGATTTTATTACAGAATACTTATGACCATATGGAACATGGACACCACCCCATGAATTAGCAATGCATCCAATGGCCTGGAGATGGCTTGTAGAGGGTCATGGAGGGGCACTGCTTCATAATGTGTGCATGCATCTTTGAGAAGATGACATCCTCAGTGTTTCACAGAAAGGGTATTGCGTGGACAGAGTGAAAAAGAGAATGCTGGATTCAGGGGCTGTGTAAAAGTTTATCCTGAGTGGGAGTCAAATGAGAAGAGATTCTAGACATCATAAAATGACCATAATACACCACCAACCCACACCAGTTGACTGAGGTTAGATTCAAACACCATACGTCCCTAGGTATGTAAGATGAATTCCATATAATGTAAGACTAGTGCCACTGCAGAAGACTAATTTAAGTCTAACTTGTATGCTGTTGGAGTGCACTTTATATTGGATGACATCATCACTGTCTCGAGACTGATAGTTGAGTTGTAGACACACACCAGTTGACTGCTTTGAAATTAAACCCTCTACTTATCTAATTACACAAGCTAGAGAACACCATTCTTAACACTAGCACCAGTGCAGATGTCTGATTTTAACACTGTCAGAGTGCACTTGATAGGGAATGACACCATCAGTATATGCTGGTGGGATGAGTGCATGACATACATCATAGTGTAAAATTATCCCCAGAATGAAAGTTGAAGGAATACACATAAACTTTGACTGCTGTTTGATTAGAACACCCACCTATCTAGTTATATAAGCTCGATAACACATAACATAAAGCTAATACCACTGCCAATGTCTTTCCTAAACAGTGGCAGAATGAACTTGATATAGGATAGCATTATCAATGTATGCTGAGAAGATGATGAGAAATGTCTGATATAGCTGCGGACTCACATCCTGATGTAAAACTGTCTCCAAACTGATAGCCCAAAAGGTGTTAACTTATATTCTTTCAGCAGCTATTTACTAAATCTGACATAAGTATCCTCCATCCTGTATATTAATATGCTATATAATTTTTTTCTTGTTTATATTATGACTTCCAAAATTACATATGCCATGTACATACTCCTGATGGTTTTCTATAATGAAGATGTTGTTGTTTGGTGGGAAAAATTCCAAATGTTATCACAATACAGTTTGTTATGGCTAATATTTCCACATAAGAAGCATTTCTACAGTTGACTTCCATAATGTCACCAAATTTATTTTGTTAACTAACAGCTGGTTTTCTAAACATTTTGATTTACCTTCTGTTTAATTCAATTTAAAGTTGACTGTGGTGAGATTAGAACCCCTCCCTATCTAATTGCATAAGCTAGAAACACACTACTTAATGCTAACACATTTGAAGTTTGACTTAAGCTATTCCAGAGTGCACTTTCTAGAGGATAACATCATCAGTGTATGTTGAGAAGTGGATGTTGGGAGGGCTGTTTGAAATTGCTGTGGAGTAATGTAGAAGTGTAAAAGTAGCTTCTGAAAGCTACATGAGTGAGGACAGCAGGACCTGCATTCATGCTTATCTGATCATGCACAAACCCACACAAACTGATTGCTGTGAGATTACAACCCCTATCAATCTAGTTATACAAGCTACAAAACACAGTATCCGATACAAGCACCCAGGCAGAAGGCAGACTTTGATGCTGTCAGTGTACACTTTATAGAGGATAACATCATTGTAGAGTTGCAGGTAACATGTACTGTTGTGAGACTTGAGAGCAATGCCAGGATTTGTGATATGAATGTATCAGCACAGTTTACAAAAGTACTTATAAATACATCCTGGCAACTTAGGTCAGATAAGCTGTCATGAATATATATTACAGAAGTGAGACAGATATGTACCTGGTTTTCAATATGTTGCATAGATGAGACACACACACACACACACACACACACACACACACACACACACTTGGGAAACCAGAAATGCAATGATGGAGTTATGTGTCTTCATATTCAGATGAAGGTATACCCACATTAATATTGTCACCATAAACCCATACTAAATGTAACAATGCCATAAGGCTATGTCATTCTGGACTCTTTTTGACAATGGTCCAAGTACTGCTATATCATTTGAATGTGCATTACTGCAGGGCACATATGAATATCAAAAAGTATGTGTCTTTTCAAGCACACGTCACTGCCCTTCTCTTGTATATATATGAATACATGTCCATGTATTGGGGGATTACAGCCCAGTAACTGGAGTTAGATATGCTATACAACACTTCACAAAGTGAATCACCAAAAAGCTGATTTGTGCGGATGATGGCAAAGTATTAGCCCATGTGTCATTAGAATTTCAGGAATTTAACTTGGCCCTGTGAAATAGCAGTATCCACTGGTGCTCATTGCCAAACTGTGTGCAAACAGGGACATACAATAACTGACCTTATTGAGCTTAACTGCAAAATACACCTGTTTTTTGTTAATATTTCATGTGTTAGGCTTGCAAGATATGTTATGGGAGAAACCGCTGGCAGGTAGTATGAAGTGCATGAAATAGCATGAAATGGTATGACGTATTTTCTCAATCAGAATATGTCCTGCTCTGTAGCATGAACTCCATGACACAGGGATAGAGGAGATATAGAGTAACAATAATTAATACATCCATACACAACTGTTTGAAGAAAATGTGGGATATCTGAAACATAACAATGCCATGCAGGAATTGATTTTTGATAGTTATATCAATTGCGGTCCACCTTACAAATTACTTGATAAGCAAGAGGTAGACAGATGGAGAGGCAGCAGATACACAGGAAAGAGACCTCTGACAGCAGTCCTTAAGACATAAGCCTTGACAAGATGCAAACATATGTTTATACAGCTGATCATCACCTGAACATGACACAAAGGGAATCATACAAGAGATTTTGAAATCTTGCATACTACAGGACCACTGCTAACCTATTGAATCAAGGTAAAATGTTGGTATAATCCATCAGCAGAGTCATGACATTATGCAAAAACTATGAGATGACCTTTATATCCATCAGTCTAATAGAGTCACACACATAAAGAGGGGTGGGAGTGAAGGTGTGAATACAAGGGGAGATGGACACACACACATAATGTTTGGTGTAATGGAACATTCATGGACATGTTTTTGCTGTGTTTTCATTATTAACCTGCTATGGCCTGTAGCATGAAGTGACTGATATAGGGGTATAGAAAGGTAAGGAGAGGGATAACAGACTTATGACAAGTATAACAAGGCCGGATAAATGTCTCATAGTTGTGAGGATGGATTTCACTTCAAATACTCTTTTTTGATCAGTATACAATATATCTCCATGAGACTTCATAACTATGGAAAATGTTAAGATGTGGGTGATTAAAAGGATTCACTTTACAATATTGAATTTCCAAAACATCAAATTTCATATGGTCGAGACCATATGATCAAAGTTTCAGAATCTCGACACTGTAAAATCTCGACATTGTAAAATAAATCCTAAAATTAAAAAAAAAAAAACTTTCTCAAAGTTTATGTGCCCCCATACCCCAGCTACTTAAATATACTAACTTTGAGATCACACTACAGCGAGGAAAAGGGCAATCTCACATTCCGTGCTGTATGCAGATCTCCATTCAGAATGTCGAGATTCCGAAACTTTGATCATATGGTCTTGATCATATGAAATTCGACGTTTCTGACATTTGACATTCTGAAGGGAACCCAATTAAACATATCATAGACATATAACATCATGCTAAGAAATGATGCGAGATGCATCTGGAATCAAACTCTTGATGCTATGGGCAAAAACAATCTGCTCTTAAGTAATTTATATCAACAGTCCACATACGAAGTTGCACTTTGTTATATCCAGCAGTGTAAAACTCTCAGAGTAACTGTTCCAAAGTAGTGTCTTTACTCTGTTTTAACTCTGTGTTCTTACAGCACAGTGAGTTTAAGCAGTACTGCATGGAGATAACTGGCTAGTGTGGCCAATTGCAAAAATTCACTAGGTTTTGCTATAGAAGATGAACAAGTATTCACTGCCACTCAGCACTGATGTGCAATACCCAACTCAGTGAAAATGCAGAGTACAAAAAGTTAAGGCTTTTTATGGGCTATTTCTGACAATGTATCTTGTGTCTGATTACATTTTTTACCAGATTAAATGTGTGAAAATGTGGTTAATAGGAAAGTGGTGAAAAGGGGAGGCAAGCAGAGGGAAGACCAAAGGGGTAGCAATACAGGCATTTGCAGGAGGGGACTGAGAGGAAACCATAAATATCCAATTCTTCAGCACAATAATGTACACAAGCAGACAGAATTTGATGAATTTGAACTGTCACTCCAGCAGAGATGAATGACAACAGTGCAGTGATGTTGCATTGTAAATTGGACCAAATCAGGTGTGTAGAAAAGACCCATATGAGAAGTGGAGAGTTATGTATAGGAAAACTTGTTTTGGGGGGACAGGTGTCCTTTTTTGTTCAAAAAAAGAGGAATGTTGGGGAAGCCACCTAGGAATGCAAGGGTCAGGTAGATATGATGGTGAGAAAGCAAATGCAAACAAACAGGACATACAAAACAGACACAGGGATGGTGACGGACACAAAAAGGTTAAGGGACACCATGACTGAGGATAGGTGGGGGACATCAGAAGCACATGCCCATCAAGCATGGGAACAGTGAGATTCTTGTCCTCACTCTCAGAACTGTTATCAAAGTCCCCTTCTTCAGTTGCCTGTAAGACTTTTGAAATTTAAGAAGACCTTCTCCACATATCTGATGAAGGCACCAAGGACATTTTCTATTAGATCTTGCACCATGCCTGGGCAGCCCCTGCTGGGTGGATTAATCACTACCTCCACCAGTACTCCCGGAGGGTACCACTGCAACACCAGCCAGGGCATTGCTTCCTGATGAGGGTGGACCAGGTAGGGCAGGGGTTCTGAAGGCAGTACTGCCAGGTTGCATCCCATATGTGGAGGGTTGGCAGGCTGATCCGCAGTGGTTGGCCCACGTTCCTGTGCTGAAATGCATTTGTTTTGCTGAGAGAAAGGTATGACATCAGAATGGTGTCTTTCCAGGTACCCCTCCAAAAAAACGACAGAAAAGAGGTTGGTAATGCAGAAAAGAAAAGAGATGATTAGAACCATGGTATGTCATGTTCATTCTTTACTACAGTAAATATCTATTTATTATTATCCTAGCTATAGAGCTTTCACAATCCCAAAAATTATTGTGAATTGTTACAAGTAATCCTTGGAATATGTACATATTCCATAGATTGTTTCAAAGATACTACAGAGTAAATTAACAACATGGCAGTAAAGCCTGACCCGACACTTGCAGCAGCTGGAGAGGCCACAAAAGTTCCTCACCAAAAGGATAAAGGGTCTCAAAAATCTGTCCTATGCTGCCCGACTGAAAGAACTCCAGCTCTATTCAGTCGCTTACCGCTTGCTCAGAGGTGACCTTTGCCTAACATACAAGGCCATGTCAAACCCAGATTTGATGAATATGCTTCACCTCAAAAAATCTAGATCCATCAGAGCCACAAGGGCGGGAGACTTAAACCTCGGATTGGCTATTAATAGGACGTGCTGGAGGGATAGATTCATCACCCAAAGACTCCCTATGCTGTGGAACAAAATCCCGGTACATGTGAGGCAGAGCACCTCGCTGGCCTTGTTCAAGAGAAATCTTGACCAATGGATGGGAGATCGCAGATATACCCCAGGGATTACCTCAGTGTCACTGCTCGACAGAGGCACAGCAAAATAATGGGTATAGTTCCCCATACTAAAGGGGTGGCGTAAGCCACAAAACGATGGGCTAGGCTTGTAAATGCCCTCGGGCAGATAGCCTAGTATGAACCTATGAACCTATGAACCTATAAAGCCAATATTGCTGCATTTCAATTGTAAAAATTATACTTGTTGAATGTGAATCTGTAAGTTAGTTGTGGGAAGTGAGCCCACATAATCTGAATACAGTACTACACTTGTCTAATACAGTCATCAACAACTACAGGGGAAAGCATGCATGCTTGCTGTTACAGTTAAGGTATGCATGCTGAAGTTGCTACTCGAGCTATATAATGACAATAATTAATACAATCAGGGTCAGTTGTGCTGCATACATGACCCTTGCCTCTCTGAGTCATGCCAGTGTCTCAATATTGTCTCCCTGTCTGCTGCAATTTCCCCTGCAACTGTAAAATAGAGAATGAGAGAAGAGACATGAAAGCATTATAGGTTCATAGGTATGTATTAGGCAAGCAGTCTGCAGACCATGATCAAGTCTAGCCCTCAATAAATAAATAAATAAATCTTACTTACTTGCTTATATAATTAAATCTTATAGGTTCATAGGCAAGTACTAGGTACATTATTGCCTGGCTACACCATTTTTTATCATTTCAACTTGCTTGATATGTATACTTACACAACTAGAGGGTGTCAGCAGTTCTAAACTCATCCAGTCACTGGTCAAGTTATGTCTGCTTACATTTCTTAAAGTCACTGTAGTAGTGCTTGTCCTTTTTCTTAGGCCACGGTATGCCAGTTGCACTAGACACAGCTTTGGCTAGGCTGTTTCAAGCCTCAGCCTTGTGCTGAGACCCAGTATACTACCCCTGCAACAGCCTTCAACTGTAGAGCTTGATAAGGAGTGCAACAAAGATTTTGGACTCCTCCACACCCCACCTCTGAGCCCTGAATTTGGCACCATCATCCCGGGTTCCTATTATGAGAGCGAAGATTCCTTTAGGCAAATACGAAGACGTCGATCCATATTGTGCAAAGTACATAAACCGCGAAAGTTCAAAACCGTGAAGTTCGAAATGTCGATTTGTTTTGGTTGGCCCATCTGCAGTATAGCTCCATAAGGTAAGGGTGCGATAGATAGGAATTTAGTGTTAGGATTTGGTTAAGGTAAGTGCATAAATAGGTAATGTATGTAAGAGTTAGTGTAGTGATAGAAGTAGGTGTTTTTTAAATGTATGTATGTGTTTTATTTATTTTGTTTTGGTGTATGTGTGTAGGGGAAGTGTGCGGTAGTTATGGATCTTAGGGTTAGGGAGGGGTTAAGGTTAGTGCATAGTTAGGTAGGTAGTATGAAGCGGGTGTTGGTGTTGGCCGACTATTACAGGTTGATTTTTTTTCACTATTTAATGCATTTGGGATTTTTGCAGTTCGCAGTAAAGGGGTCAACATTTAAATATTCGCGCTTAGGGATTTTCGCTTTCGTAATATAGACCCCATCATCGCAATTGCCTGCCATGTTTGCAGAGTTTTTCCAGCAACAGAAGAAATGATTTCCCACCAAACTGTGATCTTGCATTTTAATACCAGTGTGCAAACACCCACAACCATGCCGACCATGTTTTCATAATGATAACCAAAGAGGGACATTGCCAAACAAAGTGGAAGTGAGTTAATGAAACAGCAACGATGGTGATGTGTAATTTGGCAGTGGTCTTTGGCATGTCTGATGCTATACCTGATCGCACTATGTCCAATGGTCAGCATTGAAATGCTCAATAGCTTGGCCTTTATGCCTTGACTTTGTAGGGATCAATGAACTGTCTAGACACATATTTTGTTGGGACTTGCACACTGTTAAAAATGTAATTTGTACAAGGTAGCATTCATGCCTATCCAAAAGAGAATACATAACTTTCCACACAAGTTACTATTCTACATTACCACAGAAGAAGTGTTTATCAACTATGGTAATTAAAGATATGCAGCTTAAAAAGTGACTGGTGTTATACTTCAATTAGGCCTGTTTGTGTGTGACATTAAAAGGTCCTGGCTCATGCATTCTTAGCTGTGATGCAGAACTTATGTCTGACAATATATGAGAAAAGGATACACTTGCATAACTTTAGTAATAGATTTTGAAGTTATGATACATACTTCACAATACATTCTGTTTTACAGATAAAACTGGGTTATTGGAGGGGGTCTAGATGATTGTCAGTAAACTATTATGTCCACCAGAGATACACAGCTGATTTTTTTACTACATAATCATCACCATTGTCATGCTAAACCATGTACACATATAATCAACTGGGGTTCATACATCAGTCATTAATGAGCTATGATACCTACAAAAGTATGTGTATGCAAGAAGTATTGATACCTTTCTGTAAATCAATCTACTATACATGGCTATTGGTACTTAGTATTACCTTTATAATCACTGTTTTGGGAGCAATGACAGTGTGACATCCTTACTAAAATGTAGAGTCTGCTGGATTTGAACCCTGACTCAGCTGTGTTCTGACTATGCATTTACTGCACTTACACCTGGTGTCACAGGAAAGCTTGGCAGAAGGTGTATTTTCTTCCTCCAGTACTGTCCAAAATGCTGATGGCTATGCATTGCCACTGAGCCTGTTTTCATGTAGAAAGAAGTACCAAATTAAAATTTTCACTTTTTTCCTTAAAAAGTGAACCATGTTTATAGTCAGTTGGGCAATGCACAAATGGAAAAGGCATTAGTCGACACATATTACTTGTGTAAGTACTCACTATGACCCCCCCCCACATAGACACTAAAACTATCTTTTTTAGCTCAACATACATATGTCTTATGCCACAGAGACAGCTGACTATCATCAGGTGGAATTTTTGCAGTTATTATCATCCATGCTGCTAACCACCACACAATGCCACTAAGGGTGTTTGTGCTCTATAAGCAACTGAAATTACAATTTTCACTTTTTTTCTGAAGTAGTGGACCATGTTTGCACTATGACAAACCACACACATAGGAAAGACAAAAAAAAAGTAAAAAAATAAAAAAGAAAAAAGGGAAACAAAGGTTAATCAATTAGACAGCTCTGGATTTGAAACATCAGACAATTGCACTTACATAACACAGTTACAGCAGGTTTTCTCTTTCCCGCAAACACAGCTTTGCAGTAGTAATGAAATACGGTGCATACAAGCAATTCATATTTCATATACAGTATTAAACAGTACATACAGTTGGACATTCTCAGTCAATTGTACATGTGTAGATAACATATTTAGTGAATGAGTGGTCACACAATTTCTGCTTTATTATCAGACATGCAATTTCTAGTACATATCTTATTTTTATTTCAAGGTATGATGCAAATAAATTACAGTGAACAACAGTTCTCAGAAAAGACAGGAATATACATGCAGGGTGTTTGGTTTTGTTTAAAAGCTCATTACAGTTAGTTCCACAGTTGGTAAGTGTAGCCTCACAAATGTACCCACTTCAGGGAATGGTGTCTGTGAATTACTGTGTTTTGCTTCAGTCATATTAATCATTCATAGTTGCAAGTCATTAGTACCTAACAATGGTATAGAGGCTGCACTATGTTCACATCTACTACACAAAGTCAAAAGTTTGTTATTCAGCAATTCTAATGCATTCACACCTTATTTGCATATTTAGAGTGCTCAGATGAATCTACACTGAAAGGTAACTGTGTATGTTGAGAACTTGAAGTTGAAAAGACTGTTTTGAGACAGAGAATATTGTAACTGCTATTTTTTTGAAGGAGATTTGTCGGCAAAGAAGCACATATTTTGCTAAGATATGTTTCTCTTATTCAAGTACATTTGCATTCTAACATTAGGAATATATTTATATAGGCAGTAGAAAAACAAAGGTTGATCTATATGCACTTTTTATACTTCAGTGTTGGCACAGGCAGTTCTTGCAGTGCTTTACATTTCTGAGATGGAAAGGTTATGCTTACAGTACAGAATGTTGTTACCATTTGTTTTTGCAATATCACCTGATATTGGAGACAACTGTATTGTGTTTTCATCCAATGCAAGGGTTTGTACATGTGGCTAACAGGGTTTACTATCAAGATCCTGAATGCAGATGCTCTACAAATGGTATATTAGATGGCAGATGGTCAATTGCCATGCTGCTGACCATCGGTAGTTCATATCAGCAAATGCCACTAAGTAGTCACTGATATGAAATCGATCTAAGGGCTACAGTGTGGACTGGGACATTCATCCCTTTCTTCACTGTAGTGCAATCACAGAGTTGGAATACATGGTTAACAGGGGGTGTGCGGGGATGCAAAGGGGCTTGACCCCTGCAAAGACATGATGTAACTTTTGTACCATATTCCATGTGTTTGACATTAACATTGAATCTGTAGTTTTGAGTATATGAGTTGATGTTGTGAGCACACTTTATTTCATGATTTGAGTATTCCTTTCATGTTTATAACTGGGAATACAATTGTTTTTTGACAATTTAATAGTAAACCATAAAATAGTGGTGTTAGGCTTCTCAGATGTTCCAGGGCAACCTCCACAGCAGTGTTGGGCACAGTGAAAATTGGCTGGCATTTTATTTTGCATTCTTGCCTATTTAGCAATAATTGTCATCCAGTAATCAATGACAGAACTGCAGTCATAAGTATAGGATTGATGACAGAAAAGGTTCTTGCCCAGACTCTGTTGTTTGTGTTGGAGGTGGGGGGGGTGGGGGGGGTGGGGAGCAACCTACCATTCTGTTCTAAATGGCAAGTGTGTTTTAAGCGCTTTGTGTTGACAATGGGTATACATTCCATGACTTCAGCAGCTCAAACAGACACTCTGTGACTATAGCATTCATCTGTGGGTGTGTTTGCATTTCTGATAGGAGTCATCAGCCATGGTTCCAGTGCATACCCTGCACTGCCCAATAAATGGCTATGTGGGTCATCACCCTTCAAAAACCTAGGCTAAAGCTGTGAGGTGTGCCAGATATGGGAGTAGTGGTAACTGCAGGGGTTGCCAGCCCAAATATTCAGGATGATTCCACTAGCATTGCACACAACCTGGCAGTTAATGGATTGCAACCCCTTTCTGTTGATTTAGACCCTTCCCTGATCTTTGGGTGATGATTTGATCTCAATGTGGGTGCAATCTATAGCACTCAAGACTTCAGGGAAGTGTGCTATGGGGTAGAGCTACTGCATAGTTCCAGCTCTGTCCTTGGGGGTAGGGTGGAAATGCATACAGTAACTGACATACTGTAGCATAGCATTCAAGAATTGGTGTAGAATACTGGCTGCTAATGCCTGTGACACCTTCAGAATGTCCCCTGGGGGGTTCTGAAAGATTCATGTAGCTAAACTTCTAAGTGCTGCACATACATTGGTTTCTACAGTTACTGGTTTCCCTCGGTTTGCCCTTGGTCTCAGGTGAGGACAACATTGGTTGCTGAGTTCCTTCAGTGTGTCTCTGTCCACCCTGCACTTTACTATTTTTACTTCATACAGACCATGAAAAGTTAAACAGGGGTCTAAATTCTATTCTCCTCCTTTTCCCAGGGTCTGTTAGCAGCAGCATAGACTTGAGCCTGTTGTACATGCACATGAACAAGCACAGTAGCAGCCCCTAACACTCTTTCTTTCTTTTCAGTGTAGTTTCTGTGGGTGTATTCCAAAAGGTTTTGGAGTACAGGGCAATTGGCCACATGAAATATTTATGATTCCTTTATAGCTTGTTGAATAGTTCCACAATCTTGGATTGATTGATTGATTAGCATATAATTCTGCTACGTATGCACTAATTAGCATGCCACAATGTTTACCTGGTTTGTATCACTCTACATTTTGTGTAGATCCATTTACTGAATACAAATTGGCAGGCTATGATGTGCACATCATACTTTGATATGAACACGGTATGACCGAGCCATGTAGGATTCATTGAATCCAGCCCGCTGTGTCAAAACAATATAATAATCTCTATATAACAATTAAATGGAATTTATAAGTCATCAAACTTAACAAAATATGTAAGGACAGATAATACTCTCCTTAATGTCAGGCAATACTTATTTTTCACACATTTATAAACTATTCCATCTTGAAATATCAAAATACTATTAAATACTGAATACTTATATTAATATTTCAAAACTAAACTATATACTTGTTACCCTAAATCTGGAGCTAAGGAAGCCATTTCCTAAAGTATTTAATAAAGGCTTTTGCTTTCAGTCCCCAAGACTTTACCCTAGCAGTCTTTTCTAGCAGTTTGTGAACATTAGCTATTGTTTATTTTTGCTTTGTATGTGTGTCTGAGCAGGCGTGAGTCTGTGTGTGTGTGTGTGTGTGTGTGTGTGTGTGTGTGTGTGTGTGTGTGTGTGTGTGTGTGTGTGTGTGTGTGTATATGTCTTTTTATATACTTATTCAATTAAATTGTATAACACACAAAAATATGTTTATCTATACAGGAACAGCGTCAATCACCTATTTACAATGAGCAAGGTTAAACAGGTTAATAAAAAAGAACAATGAACTAACTCCACAAAATTGTGCATATATTGTCAAGTAGAATGCAAATGGTTAGGTTGTATTCAAACAGTAAAACAGTTCATTACACTAAATAAATAGATGGTTATTTTGGCTCTTCAGTTTCATCTATAGAACTCTATATTCATCTAATCAGTTTCAAGAAGTCATCATATAGCCCTTCTGATTAATCTTCAATTTTTTTACTAGTTCTTTTTTTAGAATAAAGGATGGTAGTGGCCTTAGATTGATCTATTCTTTTGTCCATCATTTTTATTCACCACCCACACTTTTTCCAAAGAATCCCATGACCATATAAATGTACTTAAAAGAAATTTATCTCAGTCTTTAAAGTACTGTTTCTTTCTTTCTTGCATATTTTGACAATCCCAGAACACAAACTTAATTCCTGGTTGCAGATTCCTGCACCTTCAGCAATTTGAAACTACTTGTTTTACTTTTCATAATTACTATTTTAACTTTTAAATACCATAAATAAAAAATCTCATCTGCTATTCGCAGATATAGCAGCATTATTGTAACATAAAATAATGTACCCACAATCATTGCCACTAATGCAGATTGAGTCTGACCCATTCATTATTTTCCACTTATTTCCAATTTATTTCTGATAACACTGCTTCACTTACGTCTTACTTCTCTATACATGGCTCCATCTCTCCCATTTGTTTTTTATCCTTGCGCATTTCCTCCTTGGAACTATTCTACTCAGATTTCATCAACTTTATTTATATCCCTGTTTGTCAATTTAATCTCATATATGTACACCGAAAGTTATAGTCATCTTTTTACTGCAATAAGAGGATAGTTTCATTATTCTAATTATGTGCATCCCTGTGGGTGAACTGTTTCCATTCTAGTATACATGTCTGTTCCCAAATTTCCCTGCCAATCCTGGATATTTTAAACATTACCTTCAGAGTGTTCCATACATTTGCATACTTTATGACTTATCAGATAAAATCTCCTGTCAAAGTAAGGCCATTCTTGCAATTGCTAGTTGATTCGAAGAACCTATTTTCTCTACATAATATGGGGATGCATAAATGGTCACACTCTCTGTGCTTTCTTAGTTTACTTTTATCTTTTTTTCTCTATGTTGTGATATTGGGCTTTGCAGGTAGGAGGATGTAGGACATTTTACTTTGATTATATATATCACGATATCTTTTCCCTTTGTCTTCTCCCACTCGTACCAATAGTCTTTTTTATTCTTGCATAATAATCTGTCTACTTCCTCAAATGCTCTGAATGAATCTAGCACATTAGTTAGAGCACTAATAAATATTTCTGCTAATAAAACACACTCATCTGAGAAGAGTCTGGCCAATGCTTTCTCTAAAGTATCCTGATTTTATTGTAATTCATTCCTGATTCTGTTGATGGACTCCTCTGTAATGAATAAAAATAATCCAGGAGACAGGGAGCTTCCTTGGCTTTAACAACTATATTTTCCCAAATTGGGCATCCCTCCATTTAATATGATGTCAAAACTGGGCTGTAGTAGAATGAACATATTTATCTAATGAAAAGTCCCCCATTTGTCCTTTACAATTTTCTTCAAATAGAAATTCCAATCCATGAATTTCTTTTGTATATCAAAGTGTGCTAAATATGCATACACTGCTCCTTCCTCACAGCATTCTAAGGAATTAGCATATGTTCACCAATTGTGTATAACCTGCCTAACATGCATACATCTGTTTTATCACTGCTGTAAAATCTTTGGAAAGATATTTTGTAATTATTTGTCAGTTTCTTGCTAATAATTTAGTGTCCAGATTCAATAGTGAAATGGGTCTGTACTCTTCTAAATTAATTTTGTCCATTTAATATCATTGCTTATCTAATATTATAATTTCATATTCAGTTATACAGATAAGCTAGTGTCTTGAATAATTCTTATTCACCCCACTTACAGAATTGGAATGAAAACTATCTGGCCATGGAGACCTTGCCTTTGAAATATAAATCAACCTGGTAACCCCTGCAAACCACGTAGCAGCAAACTGCATCACATTAAGTGATAGTTTGTCAAAATTCAATGCCCCTCCCTCATGCTGAGCTCACAGCAACCTATGTGGAATTGTTCACAGAGTCATTGTACAACCATATAAATGGCTACATAGGGGCATCTGTACCTACTAGAAGTAAGCCTAAAACATACTTTAAAAACAAATGTCAGTAGTGGTATCCTAACCTTAATAGGGCATATAACGAAAGGAAAAAGTCATGGCTGAAATCAGGAAGAGGTAGCACACAGCAGTGTGCCAAACTGGTGATTAATGGTGTCATCTTCACTGAGCATAGCAACATAGCAAATCTGCTCGCTGACAAATTCTGCTCAGACTTTACCTCCCATTCTACCCTGCCTCCCCTCTGAAATAACTACTAACATAATCTCCCCCCATCTATTTGCAGAAGGCAGGTCCTGAAGGTTCTGACTAAAACCACAAACACAGCCTCAATATACCCAGACATATCCCAGGATGCCTCCTAAATAGATTAAAAAATGACCTATCAGGACAACTTGAGCCTCAAAACAGACTTTGTGCCACAAGAATGGAGGACAGCAACTGTTATCCCACATCACAAGGGTTGACCATCAACTGACCCCACAAACTACAGACCCGCTATTCAGATAAGTCTAATATGCAAAGCCATGGAATTAATTATCATAGACATGATCAACAAAGACAAAGACAACATTCAGACACTGGACCCAACCCAGTTTGGTTTTGTCATGTTTACTAAACCAGGTAGACTCCTTTGAAAAGGTCACCAAGGCAATGAATAAGGGAAAATGGTGCACACTACCTACCTAGCCCAGGCTAAGGAGCTCAGTACAATACTCCACTCAGTTATAGTTAATAAACTCACCGAGCTGGGCATAAAGCCCTGTATGACTTGTTGGATTGCCAGCTGGTTCATAAACAAGACCCAGGAGGTCAGGATCAGTGAGATCACCTCCACTAAGAGACTTCTAGCCAGTGGAGTACCTCAGAGCTCCATGTTGCCACTGCTCCTATTTGGCATCTAAGTCTTGGAGGTAAAACATAATGTCTTGGGGCTTTGGCTGACCAGGCTCACAGATGACTGCAAAGTGGGTGCTATTGTAAATTCCTCCACAACACAAACATCTTACAAGAGGATCTAACACAGACAAATGGCTCTTGCCAAAGTCACTGATTAAAACTCAATGCCAAGAAATGCATTATAGTGCCTTTTGGGAAAATGACCACACAGGCTAATTATTCCATGATAAAATACCCCTAAGGGTCGATGTGGTAGTCAGGGATCTGGGAACATATGTAGACAGTAATCTGGCCTTTGACCAACATATGGCCAAGGTAATAAGAAAATCATTTTAAATTTCCAAACTTATCAGTAAGGTCATGGCATCTAGTTCTAAGGAAGTCATACTGTCACTTTATTTGGCTCTTATCAGACCAATCATTGAATATAATGGCTTCTTCAGCAGGCACCTGACCCTACATATGCAACAGGTGGAATACTTACAAATGTTCCTTATGAGGGGAATCCAGGGTATAAACACATTGTCCTATATAGATTGCCTTAAAGCCCTATCTCTGTATTCAATGTCCTACAGGTTAGTGGAGGTGATCTACGCTTGGCATAGAAGGCATCCATGGATCCAGCTCTGACAGACCTTTTGCACATCTAGAAAACATGCAGCATCAGAACCAGTATAGCCAATGATTTAACTTTTGGTTGCAACATAAATAGGACATCTTGTGTTTCAGGATCCCTGTACTCTAGACCAGGCCACCATCCATATGAAGCAGAGTCTATCCATAACCCTATTTAAACATAACCTTGACCAATCAATGGGAAATTGTAAATCTACCTTAGGGCTGGCCCCCTGGTCTCTGATACACAGATGCAGACAGTAACTATGCCCAAACTAACATTCCCATATCCCCACATAACATTTGAAAACGTCCTAACTAACATAACCCCTCCTAATAAATGCCCATGATACATAGGGACAGAACTGGGTTGGGTTGTGTGGCTAGGCTTATAAAGGCCCAGGTTATTTTTAGCCTAGTATATACCTATGAAGCTATGAAATGCTCGTGATATAAATCCAGCATTTTTTTTTTATTGATTTAGCAATTAGATAAGCTCAAAACCACAAATAAAAATACATAAAGGCTTGGAGCAAAAAACAAACAATGAATTTACAAAATAAAATAAAAAAAAACAGTAATATGTTTATTTAAATGTGATTGTTTACTTTTTTCCAAACAATTTCACATCAACTCTGATTTCATTTAAATAATTAGATGATATCACAGACATATTACCAATAGTCATTAATATAAATTACATAAATTGACTAACCTTCAAAATGAAATACACTTAGAAAATTTGAAAGGTAGCTTCTCAATGTCAATATATCATAAAAATACCATAAAATATTACAATCAAATCAATCAGACAAAGCTTCAGTACTTTTAAAAAGAAAAAAAAAGTAAAAAAACATTCCAAATATTATGTGCTCTACACATGTCTATCATAAAAGCCCCCAACTAAATATGTATTTACTTTATTTGGTAATTTAGAGCTTGTTCATTGCTCCAAGCCTTTATGCATTTTTATTTGTGGTTTTGAATACTCATTAGTGCATGACACCTGTGGGTTTGGTTTAATTAGGTAAGCTCATTGGACAAAGTGCCCCTTTTCAGCAGTATCCCGGGAGCACTGTCTGGTTAAGTAACCTGCAAAGTGTCACACAGCAGACAATTGGAGGTTGAAAGGAACTAAACAATGAACCTTTGCCTCCAACAAACAATATAGTAACAGTTCAGAGACTTAATTCTCTGTGTTAACTGTCAGTATTCTGACCCTGCTGGAATGTCACTTTTCATGATATTTATTTTCCTGCTAATTCTGTCCTTGACATTCCTTTCCCCAATTAGCTAATTTTGCAGGTCTTGTAGCCTTCCTTCCTTTTATAATTATTTTTTGTTGCCTTATCATGTTTCCACTTTATTGTGACATTATGTGAGGTGTTAGAGCTGTTTTGACTCCATCCTTCCCTAAAGCTCCCAATACCTCTTAACCCTTGTTGTTACCTTTTAATACTCTTCTAATCAGACTTTTCAGGTTTATCTTTTGTTCTGATGACCTCCATTTATAATATATACATTTTCATGTTATTTTGCTTGTCCTGATACCTATCTAGTGCAATGTCTGGTTGTACTGCTGCATGATCTGAAACACACCTATCCTTTATGTTGGTATCTTTTACCAATTTCAGATCATTTGCAGATGCCAAAATATAATCCGATCTGCTTATTTGCATTTCTTTGCTTCTAGACATGGTATACCCTCTATCATCCTCAATTTGGTGTCCGTATGTCTATCCAGTTTTCTGCTAATATTTCATCCTTAACTTACTATCTCACTTTCACATCATATTCCTTTACCCCCTGCACTCTCCCTAAGAATGTGTCTAACGTTACATTAGAAACCTCACCCAAATATCGCATGTATTCTTGAGGGGAATAATTCCTTCATGTTGTAGCAAAAGTATTTGAGGAAAAACTGAGATTGCCCCATGTGGTGGTTAAACATGTTTGACTGCTCTTTCAATTTCCCATACAATTCATCTATATTGTCCAATTATGCTGTATACTCATTTAACTTGTTCCATAAATATTTTAACATTCCTATGAAATAAAAGTGCTACTCCCCTCTTTCCAGCCCCAACTTTATGATCTACAAACATGTCTGGAAAAATTTTGAGTTGATTTTCTGGGCATCTCTTATTTTTAACTTTGTTTTTAACAATATCATCACTTGCCATTGCTCTCACTTCATCTTTTGAGATATTCTTTTTTCATTTAATTGAATGCAAACAGCTTCATATATGACAAGTAATAAATCTGCAATTTGTTTCCCACTCAACCTTTCTAAGTTGTTTATGAATACATGTCTTGTAAACCTTGGCTTCACCCGAATTGAAGTTCAATCTCTTTTGGAATTATACTCACCATGCCTGTGCTCAGTTTGTGGAAAATATCTGTTGGCTAGCAACTTAGGAAAGCCCCCATCCCCGCTTGCCAAATCCCTACTGACTATTGAATGCAATCCTATTTTGTTCCATGTTAAGAATAAAATATCCTAGATCTAAAAATATTTTATATCAATACATCAAAAGAGCTTGCAGTCAAACAGATATAAAGGGTATAGTTTAATCTAAGAAATACATTTAAATTATCCATAAGAAAATGTCCTCCTTGCAAATAATGACATCAGATCTAAGGTTCACAGTATCTTGTTGCTATTGTTATTTTCTTTGTCTGCTATTCCTTTTTTGCCAGGCTCTGGCTCCATGTTGATCTGTAAAGAAAGTGTTTTAGATTCATAGCATTGGAAAGGAACAGAAAATTATTTGCACATAATATTTTACTTATTTTTTTATTCTCCTTCCCATATTAATATATGGAATTTCCTTCCAGTTTATTAAATCGTACTCATAATATTACTTTGCTCACGCTTTATGTCTTATAAAATGTCATGCTGTCATTTAAGGTCTGGTATCATGAACCAGCATGTTGGGATCAAGCCAAGCCAGCACCACTGACTCTCATTTCTAAAACACAACTAGAACCAAGATTGTGCCCATGCTTGTTGAGTGTCTACAGCATGGTACTTTACTGAACTACCATGCTGTTAGTATTTAAGTGTAAACATTCCAGACCACATGCTTCAGTCACGATCAATTCTTGTCCTACCGAATTCCAGTATTTAGGCTATACTTATCAGAATCACTTTCAGTGCAGATTTAAATAAAGTGATGCCCAGCAAAAGGAAAAAATAGATATCTGAACAGTTATAGCATTGTAATTTGTTGGGGGAACATATTTTAAATATTTTTTTGTTGTATTGCTCACTGTATGAATTGGTTTGGTCCTGTTCTTGATTCCAGTGAATATGTGGTATGGCATTTTTGATTACAACACCTTGGCTTAATGAAAACTTGTTATATGTTATGCATGCTTTAAATGTATGCCATAGTATTATATGCGAGGTTACTAAATATCTTCAGTCTATTAAAATAGTTAGTTATTCCAATAAAATATAAAAAATATAAAATTTCAAACCTGGCTGATACATACTGATGCTGGCCTTAGGTGACTGACATTTGTAGACTGATTAAAACATGAACAATCTGACTCAATAAACTGTGGACACTGATGTACAAATGACTTTACCCTTACTATTCCATTATTATAACAAATGAATGTTGCTTTTCTGTTTCATCAAATTCTTGATTTTATTTTGATACATAAATTTGTTTTCTCATGTTTACTAATCTTGTCAGGTGTCCATACAAGATGCAGCAATCCCCTTGGTTTCCATGAGGATGGCTCAGAATTGCCCCAGTGTAAAAGATTTCATCTTTGAGTTTGGATCAAAAGCAACATTAAATTTGCAATCTCTACCCCACGAAGAGAAATCTGGGCCTGACAGAGCTTATATTTCAAATATAATTTCATTCTGTATTGTTTGTAATATAGCACCCCTAAATATATGAATGGGAGACCCTGTTGAAATTGTATGCTCTGATATCCCAGTAGATTATACTTTTAATTTTGCCTATAATTCTGCTTGAGATATTATTTGAATTAGTTGCTGATTCTGTTGATCCATTATCTCCTTTTCCAAAACATGAGTTATCTTTAAGAACAGCCATGTGTCCTGAACATCTGGCATTTACAGAGATTTATAAAACCATTAAATAACTTTAGTTTCTCTTTTGATATCTTAACAATATTACAGTATTATTTTCCTTGAGTCTATGGACTTCTCACCCAAGTTTTTGCTACCTCAGGCTGACTAACTGCCAATGATTTTGGTGTAGCAGAAATACAAGTGTTTGTGATTCCAAAATGGCTGCTAACTAGGAAGCACTGTCTTCTGTGCGCTCTTAACACTATCAGATAATCTACTTGAATCACCTGTCGCCACATCATAAAAGAATCAAAAAAGGGGTTTTACCAAACAAAACTAGATTTAATCTACCTACCTTCCAAAGAATTTTGGTGAAATTGCAGATTGGAAAGGCTGATTCATCCTCTCGTCATCCAAAGGGGTGTTAGTACTCTCATCCACATGTGTCTAGGCCGGACAGCAATACAAAGAATCTACAGAAGCACAAACAAATAAAGGAAAGTAAAGAAAAAAGAGGATGCAATAAAAATATTCTCAAGATGGATCCAATGGAAACACAATCTTCGAAAACTAGACTTTCACTAATTTCATCCCCACAGAAGGAAACATCTACCAAAAGGCAGAAAACAGCCAAATCGCAGTATGAGACTACCAAGCAGCCTCAAAAAAATAAAGGTGAGCACCCCTTTACAATTGAAGATCTCAAGGCAGCACTATCTCCACTGCAGTCTGAAATACAAATCTTATCTTCAAAGTTAACCCTTTTTGGCAACAACCTGGAGCAAATCATTACCAGATTAGATCAAATGATGCAAAAATATTGGAGAATGAAATCAAAATTCAGGAACTTCAAAAAAATACTTCCACAAATGAAGCTCTGATAAAAGAAATGCAGCAAAAAATAATTGATCTGGAGGCTAGAATAAGGCATAATAATGTGCTGATCAGAGGTGTGCTGGAGAAGTTTGAACAATCACAACTGCCCTCTATTACTCAGGAAATTATTGGTATCTTACTAGACACTGCACAAACATTTTCAATAGAAAGAATTCATAGGGCATTGAAAAAATCTCAAGCAATGGATATGCCTAGACAAATTTACACAAGGCTACTTAATGCCTCCCATGCACAGTCAATCCTTCAGGCTGCTAAATCTAAGAAATTTGTGCTCTGGAGAGGTCCAAAAATTACCTTCGCTCAGGACTTGCCATTCCCTATTAAACAAGAAAGACAAATCCTTTCACCCTACTGCAAGTTTTTAATTAACAAATCCATCAAGTTCCAGATGAAGTACCCGGCCGTTCTATCATTTCAGTATAAAAGCGTAATGTACTTTATAAAAAAAATCAGCAAGAAGCAAAAGCTACATTTATTAAGGCTTTTGGTGAAACTCCAACATCCTCTTAAATTACATTCAAACAGTTTCCTCTAGATGCCTCTTATTTACAACAACAACAATTTTCTTGATATGAAAGCTTAAACAAACTTATATTTCTCAAAAAAAAAAGAAAATAAAAAGAAAAGTGCATATAAGCTCCTTTACCATACAAGCGTTATGAACCTGTCCAAATAACAACTTGTAAGAGGTCTCAGCTCTTATTCTAACCAATCATATGATTAATCTCACCAGCACATCTTCTCCTTACCTTTAAAAGAGTTCTGTATCCTGAGGCCATTTCCAGGTTCCCGTCTCGACACTTGTAAGGTATGCCAAGTTTTCTGGGTGATCTAACTGTTCCTTGTGGCCTCTGTGTGCAGCAGGTTATCTGGTCCCACTGGAATCTTCTTCCCTCTTCAAATGCGCAGGTTTCATGAGAAACAAATGAGCGCCACCGCAAAATCGAGACTTCCACCTTTTTTCCGTTGACTGAGAAGCAGGAAATTCTGAGTCCTGGTAAGAATCGAAAAGAAATTCAACTAAATACATGTGGAGCTAAAGAAGGCTACAGACAGCTATAAAAACTTCCTAAGAGACTGTACTGAAGATCAGAAAGGTTAGAATGAGTATTTATTCATTAAGGAAAGCTCTGAGAAGCTTGCAAGACAACTAGTGACAAGTTAATATCACATTTTCTAAGATATCAATTCTACAGTTGAACATAAAACCTTTTACTTCTTGAAAAACAGCACAGCCAGGAGCATAAATCTGCAGTAAACATGTAGGTTGTTAATTCACTCAGTTGGCTGTGGTTCCTGTGATATGTGATTTTTGTTTGCATACCAAACAAAAACAAATGTAGAAAAACTCTTCACAATTGTTTGTGTTAGACTGACTTATAGTGCAATTTAAAAATACTGTGGATATCAGGCTGAGCTCAGACTGTTTAACATTTCCTTTAATGGTATGTTGTTTGTTTTTTTTTTGTTTGTTACAAAAATGTTACAGAATTGGGAATAACACCACAGCCAGGTATAATACTAAATGATATGGTTTTGTGCAGAAAGCATGCAATTTTGTTTCTAAGGACAGCCTCCTGATTATTGTCCAGCAGTTACTGTATACTACTATTACATTATGATGAAATGAAACCAGAATACCTCACAACCGAAATTAGTGTATTGACTAGTGTATATACAAGCTTACACTTTGAGAAGTCAGCTGCTCCTGGAGGGTTCCACATTGGTAGTACGCCCATGGAAGTAGACCCAGTGGTTAGGGATTGGGGAGCCCATGTAGACAGTAACCTGCCTTTGACCATCAGGTGTCTACAGTACTAAGGAAATTGCTCTGTATTTGAGCAACTTATAGGCAAGGGTATGGCGTCTAGGTCCTGGGATGTCATTTGTTCTACTGCACCTGTCCCTTGTCAGACCTATCATTGAGTAAATCTCCCCCTTTGGTACGTACATGTCCAGGCACATGCTATAGCTGTAGATTCCACGGAGGGTCCTTACAAGGAGAATGCGTGGCCTGAATAACATGTTCTAGGTTCATCGCCTCTGGGCCCTATCCCTGTACATGGTCTCCTACGGATTGCTGGGGGGTGATCTGTGCCTGGCCAGCAGTGTACTCTCTGGTCCTGTTCTGGTGGACCTGTTTCAAGTCTACAAAATGAATAGTATTTGAATTGCCTGGTCTAGGGACCTAAACCTCATCTGCAACATAAACAAGACCCAATCGAAGGGGCAGATATGTGTCTCAGGGACTACCTCTTTTCTTTTCTCATTCATATGAAGCGGGGTTTTTCCCTGACCCACTGCAAGAGCAACAGGGACCAGTGGATGGGGTGTCAGACGTACATTCCAGGTCTGATACCTATGTCTTCAGTAAGTAGATAGTCAGCCTATGGATGCTTGATCACCTGTGCCTAAGCATATATGTACCTCCCTAACATAACCTTAGGGCATCGCAACTTGTCAGATACATTTGGGAACCATGGCTAGGCCCAAGTAATCACCCATGAACTACCAACTGCAGAAAGCCAAGACTGTGACATAATGACAAGAAATGTCGCCAATTATGTGCTGCCGGTAGAATACCTTACTTTGAGGATTAACATACGTCTGGTATATTACTGAAATCAAAATGTAATTAAATGGCTGCACTTCTAAAGAAGTAACTTATTTTAATAAAGTAATAGTCTGTTTTTTGAAAGGAATGGTGAGCATCGAACTAAATGAAGCTGCAGACACAGTTTATTTACAATGTTTTGTGTTTGATTGTCATGTTAACAAATTCATGGTTTCTGGTAGTATCTGCAATTTTTTAAGGCTTTAATACCTGTTGTTTTTATTTAGACAGTATGTCTGGCATATGTTATTACAAAATGTTCAATGGGGTTGCTGTTAAGCTTTATATTAACTAATAGGTCAGAAATTTAAAAAAAAGAACAAAACAAAAAAAAAAAAACATATTTAGACTTTATATGAATAATAGCTTATTGTTTGACAATATGGTGGATTTCTGCAACAAAGCATGACTGTAATGTTGCATTATCAAAAACTGTTCAACACAGACTCATAATTAGGTAGTCTACTACTCTTTATACTAACATTTGCATTATAACTAGTTTCTAAAAGTTTGTTTTTATAAAATATAATAATGGATGGTTTTCAAACATATGTAAAATGTAAATCTGATTCCCTGTAGTGGATGAAGTGACTTGTTGTAAAACTTCCGTATGGGCTATAATTTTCTCTACCTATGGTTTATAGGGGAGCTTCAATCTGAGAAAGGGAGCTCAATATCATAATATTGTCATAGACATCTTTACATAACAAGTCTAGAATTTAATCTTACACTTGTGACAACAAGGTGCACTAAGGTATACTTAAAACATATGCACTATACATGTAGCATTTTGCTGTTTTGCCTAGTTTCTTCAGATAGAAAGACTTTTGACATGAAACCCAAGACAGTGGTTTGCAAAGCAGAGCACGAGACACATAGTATGGTCTAATTGTCTGAAAGAATACATAGGAAAGACTTTGAATACAGGGATAATTTGTGAAAAAATTAAAAATAAATGTGACACTATGCAAATTATGGATAAATAATAAGTGAATAGGAGCCTCAAATATGTCTTGCCAGTCGAAGGCACTATCAATTTCCCTAATTCAGAGGTTAATTCCTAATAAAGTCATCTTTGAGTCAGAGCTGTAATCATACAGGATAGGTACTATATGTTGACTTTGTTGTATGGTCATATGAAGTTAAGCATAATCAAGATCTATTACACTGTTAAGTAAAACCCTATCTGTTAGTACCAAACAATATGCGCTGATTTTTACTAAATGTCAAAAAGTTCTGTTTTTTTTTTACTGTTACATTAGAGCAAGAAGCACGTGTGTGTGTGTAGTGAGTTGGATTTTGGAATGTTAAGAATTTTTTGTAAAGTAGTTAATTTTGTAAATAGTGTCTTTTTCCTCTCTCTTTCAAGTATTTGTAGAATGTGGTTAAGCACGGGTAGTGATCTGAGAGAGGCGACTGTCACTTTACTCTATTCTACTCCAAATCATTTTTTATTTAAGGGAAACAATTCTTATTACCTTCACTCTATTTGCCTATTTATTCTTAAGTTGCAACGCATTTGCCCATTAACTCTTTTTACTTTAAATAGTAAAAATATCAAATCCTCATTTTACTAGTTACTTGGATAAATGCTATTGATAGACTCATGGAATATAAAAGGGTTGCAAAATAATAAAAAAAGGAATTTAGTTTTACATCTAATCCAAAAATCTTTGTTTAGTATTACTCTTATCCAAGAAATGCACATGACTATGGCTCAATGGTCAAACAATGTTAAAAAGAAATGGATAAAACAGATTGTAATGGCTGGGGATAGCATGATATCAAAGGGGGTAGCATTAATAGTTAAAAAATCTGTCAAAGGATCAATTATAACTTCTGGTTGGGACCCAAATGGGAGATGGTGCTACCTAACCTGTTCTATACCATCCTGTAAAAAAGAAATACTTATATTAAATGTTTATGGCCCCTGTATACACCAGTCTTTGTTCCTCTATGAAATCATCTCACTCATTGAAAATTTTAACAATCATTTTCTGATCCTGGGGGGGGGGGGGGGGGGGGGGATTGCAATACTACAATCAGACCGAATTTAGACAGACCCTGTAAAACCAATAAACAACCTCTAAGTACTACTAATACTATAAGAGATATGATGGAAGTCTACAACTTGTTTGATCCTTTTGAACTTTTTAGGAATGTCCCTAACATTAGTAACTACACATTCATCTCTGCCCTCCACAAATCCTGGTCCAGGATAGACTTCTTTTTAATATCAACATTTTTTGCCTCCTATGATATAATATACAGTAGTGACCCCAGAACTATTTCTGAACATGCCAAAATTAATCTACATTTAAATACTTGTAAACATAACCATTCGAACTCCATCCCTATAAACTGGCCCCTTAATCCAAATCTCCTGAATAACATGATTATCCATAGAGAAATTCAAGAATTCCTGTCCCACACATTCACCTCTTTTGATATGTCTGATATGCCTATAGATATTCAATGGGCGGCTGCCAAAGTTACTTTAAGGGGTACCCTTATTCAAAAATCCTCCCTAACTAAAAAACAATCTAACTCCTGTACTTTGGTGCTAGAAACAAAACTAAAAAAAATAGAATTAGAACTCCAAACTAAATTCTCTCCCGACATTGAGAAACGAAGATCCGCCATTCAGAAGCAACTCCACGAACTACACCTCAATCAGTATTCATTATGGAATCTAGACTTATTCATAAGTATGCTGAATGAGCGCAAACATCTTTCAAAATTCTCGCTAGGATTATAAATATCAGACCCCCACCTACTAAAATAAATCATATTATTTACAAGAGTCGATCATATTTCACAAATAAGGAAATCATTCAGGTATTCCAGGAAGTATATGAGGAAATCTATGGCCCCCAAATACTTGAATCACCAGGCCTTCAAGACTCTTTCCTAAATGAGTTAAATTTTCCTAAAATAAGTAAAAATCACTTTAATTTACTTAAGGCACCTATAATCAGAGATGTCATTTTGATGGCCATAAGCAAAATGAAGCCAGGGAAATCCCCAGGTCTGGATGGTTACTTGTCAGAATTCTACAAATCCTTCAAGCAAATACTTGCCTCCATTCTGCTTAAAGTTTACACATCACATTATTCATTTTGGCATCGCGGATCTATATCTTAATAACTGTAAGACCATTTTTATACCTAAATCTAATGACAACATTACTAGCACAAATGACTACCGTCCAATTGCTTTAATTAACATTGATATAAAAAATTTATCTTCTATCTTAGCAAATAGACTAAAAAGCATATTACCACATATTATTTCACAGAACCAGCTTGGTTTCATGAACAATAGGCATGTATGAGACGACACTTTAACCAATGAATCCACAACATATATAACAAATCTCGACAAATTCCCCCAAATATGCTCTTTCTGTTGATGCCCAAAAAGCTTTTGACCGGGTAAACTTAAAGTTCCTTTTTAAAACCCTGAAATACTTCTCCATCCCTGATGAACTTATCAAAATGGTTAAAACCCTCTACACTAAGGTTTCTACTTTCCTAAATATAAACAAAAAAATCTCCATGCCAATTCAGATTATAAACGGAACAAGGCAGGGTTGTCCGCTCTCGCCCTGCCTTTTTAATATTTATCTTGAAGTTCTATTGTTAAATCTAAGTAGAAAACATTCCACCATTCAATCTACTTATATAAAATACAAGTGAAATACACTGCCTTTGCAGATGATTTAAACATCTATTTAAAACTTCCCTCAACGGAACTTGAAAAAATTCTAAACTTTATAGACAAATTTTCGCAAATCTCAAATTATGCTATTAACCCAAACAAATCAATAATATTTCCACTAAATCCCCAGGGGCACAAAGAATTTTTCATTCCAGAAATATCAATCAAAGTTAACTATTCCCTAAAATATTTGGGTATAACCTTCGCTCACCCCCAACAAGAGCTAAATAAAGTGTAATTTGTACAAAACTTGGACTAAAATCACTGAGGATCTCACAAGATGGAAGAATTTAAATCTTTCTCTTCTCTCAAAAGTAGCTATTATAAAAATGAATATTCTCCCCAAATTTCTTTTCCACTTTTTCGCTCTTAACCAAAACATCCCAAACACTTTTTTTTAAACAATAAATGTTGCACTAGGAAAGTTTATATGGCACCCTAAAAATGTTAGAATCAGCTACAATAAACTTATACTTCCCAAGGATAGAGGTGGATTGGCCCTTCCAGACTTTCTGTCATATTACCATATAATTAATGCCAGTTGTATTATACACATTGCTAACTTTCAACAATCAAACAAGGACTGGAACCCCTTATGGATAAAAATGTACAATGCCCATATAAAAGCGTCTAATCTCAATCCTAGTGCAATTCTCATTCTTAACAATAAAACTCTTAAAGAGCATAA
>NC_056746.1:466324742-466407242 GCF_019279795.1 Protopterus annectens
TATTTGTAAAAACTGACATAAGATTCATGTGATTTTTTAAATAGTTACTTGATTTTCTTACTGAAAGTGTTTTTTTTTTAACTGAATGCCAAAACAATATGCTAAATATATCATCTTAATTATTCTTGTATTTTCTTAGCAAAGAAAACATTTTGTTACTTTTTCCTTATATCATCTTATATTTTAGACATCAGTTTGATATACATATATATATATATATATATATATATATATATATCTACACACACACACACACACACACACACACACACACACACACACACACATATTTGGGTCCACTTTACAATCTCGAAATACTGAAATCACGAATTTCAGTATCTTGAGACTAAGTGTTGAAAGTGCAGTTATTTGAAACTGCATTTGATCAAATGTGAAATTGTTGAATCCATGGTTGTTGTGGTGTGCTATTTTAGTTGTGGTTTACTGTGTCTTTAAGGTGCAGTGTGGTCAGGGATATAGAGATGGCTGCCGATGGGTGGTTATACCTGGAGATTTAGGTAAGTTTTTTTTGTTTAAGGACTTTGGGTAGGGATTTGGTATTATTTGAGTGTGTTAGGAAGTTTTAGGTATGGGTTAGGGTAGGTAGGTAAGAGTGTGAGTGTGTAAATTTTGAAAGTGGTGATGTTTTTACATATGTAATGTGTGTTTGTTAACGGCAGTGTAAAGTGCGTAGCAGTGGGTTTGATGTCTTATTTTTTTAGTGCTACTTTGGAGTTTGTATATATAAGTAGTGGGGTGTGGAGGGGCACAGTCACTCTAAATCTCATGCTTCTCAATGAATCCTTCTATCACAGTGACCCACTACTGGGAGGTGAGGCATTCCTTTCCTGGTGCACCAGAACCAAATAGCAACCATCTGTAGCACCTCCAGCTCAGAACTCAATTGCCATTTCAGAACCCCTATTGCCTCCTATCTCATTGTTAAAGCCACATAGCATCCAGAAAATATTCTTCCTAGCTATAACCCCAAGGATGATTAGGCAGAGGTCCCACTACATCTATGCCTCTGATGCACCTACAACATGCCACCTCATGGAGGGCAAATAGAAATCAGTTTGCTCTAGCAAATCTGCTGTAGAAAGAGCTTGAGTTAGTTTTATGCTCACCTTAAATCATGTGTCATCCTCTACCCCTCTCTTCCTCGACTCACCTGCCAGTGTACTGCCTCTTGAACTGGTGAGCTGTCACTCTTACTAAGCATGGGTCTTATTGAGAGGGGAGGGCTGGATAATGCAGTCTCTAGCAAAAGCTCCCTTTTAGCATCCCCTTATCTTTACCTGAAATAGTCACATCAGACTGGATTTTGAGTTGTGCTTCACAGAGTGATACACTCTTTAATGAGAATTCCATATCATAAACTGAATAAATATATCCTCTTTATGTTTTATTGAGGGGATCACATTTACCAATCTTTATCCTTAAAGGTTTTCTTTTGCTGACATACAAACCATCCTTATTTAAATTCCACTTATTAGTTTCTCTATACAGCCTTTCATTCGATTAGTCACATCTTCCTTTATAGCCCTGGAAATAAAGACTTGTCATCTACTGCAGACTGCCATCCTCTAAAAATTTAAACCACTGTTACTGTCCATAGGCTATTACCTGAAATCTCTGCTTGTTAAACTAAATCTGCAAATTTGAGCTGAGCCTTTATGACACCTGTGGAAACCATGGCGCCCCAATATCGCATGCTTCCCAGTGAGACTCCTGTTAGAAAAATATGTATTAATGTGTGTATTAGTGCTTTTAAAAGCCCAAAAGGGTTAACACATTTATTCTATTTCATACTGCATAAATCCATATAAACTGCGAATGCTTTCTGACCTTGTATTTTGTCAGCGCAGCTGAAATCTTGTTTATGCTTTTGGAAATTTGCTGAGAAGCAGATGATTTTCTGCTGGGTTAGGAAAATAATGAATAGAACAATACCGTTTCTATAATGTTATTAAACTTAGACAATTACCTCTGTTTGTGCTATGAGAACATACACAGCTGCAGGAAGGATAGATAAGCGGAGCAAAGACTGCTTGAAGAATATGAACTATAATCTATGTTTGCTTTGTGCTTGAATTAGCTGAGTGCCTTGAAATGTAACACAGCACTGTAGAAATAATTGTAACTAGCTAGTGGTCTCCAAGGCCATGTTATTTTTCAAAAAGTTTCTCACAAACCTAATAATGTAATGTCATGTCAGCAGAAAATCATGAACAATATCTACTGTGAAAAACAATATTGTAGGCTTGTATTTGATTACGTCAGCTTTAGAAGGCAATGTCTTGTAAAACCATATAAGAATGGCTTCACTTCCTGTTACTAACCAGACAAACTCTGTATTTTTGCATGCATGTTTTTGTCTCCTTGCCGCAAGAATTAAAAGTGCCTTAACCTTAACCTTATGTGTATTGGTCTTTGAAGTTTTTTCCTTTGACAGATTGGTCCTTCAGACCAGAAATCTTCACTTTGCCTCGGATCAGACAGGCCAGGTGACTTGAAACCGTACGGGGAAGAAACCACATCAGTTCTTCTTATCTGAAAAGACCTCCGACTGAATTGTCGTACAAAAGAGGCCAGCCACTTTCTGATCTGTGACTGAAGGATGGGTTTACCTCGAACTAGGTGATCAATCACGAAGACTCGGGTAAGGTAAATTTACCTTCTCTTTTTCTGTTTTAGATCAGGGACTTGATTAGCATTGTTTTGTCAGGATATTTGTTTTGTACAGATCAGGGACAAAAAGATTGCTGTCTTGTCATAGATCAGGGCAACAGAATAGGTAGGCAGTCATTCTGGAGAGACTATAAAAAACCCCATGGTACCACGTAAAAGATAAGAAGGGTTACGTAACATTCTAAAGGTTAGAACAAAATGGGAAATAAGTGCACAAAAAGATCCCAAACTCCGCTGTTAACCGTAGACGCGAAATTTGTGCAATCACAGCGTGCCAATAATGTTAAATACTACTCAAAATGGGTTAATAAGTATGAATTTGATGGTAAATTAGAAAAAACCTCGCGTGTTAAACTTGTCAAACAGCTTAAAATCGATTCCAGAGGTCGGGTAAAAAAGCAACGTCAATTAGGGATTCCTCAGGCCCACAGGTGGATTGAGGAAGCAAACCATAGGGAACAAAAGAGGAATAATTAAAAACAATGTTTTTAGATAAAGAGGATAATAACTTAGTAATAGCATAGGTCCCTCTGCCCCCTCCGCTTCCCTTACCAGAATATGAAGCAAGTGGACAACCTGGTCCACCCCCACAATATCCTGCTATTCCTGCAAAAGCAAAACCGTTTGATAGAAATCCCGTCGAGACCAGGTCTCGAACACGGGCAGGAAACTCAAAAGGGGACATTGAGTTGTATCAAATGGGTAGAAATTCACAATCTTTAAGTGAGGAAGAAATGTGCCCACTAATAGAAGTACCTAATCCTCGGGCAGGACAAGAAGGACAGGACCCAACTCTCCTAGTGTACAGACCGTGGACACTGGAAGATATCCGCAAAGCCACTGAGGGAATTCCCCATCAAAAAGTTAATTTTAGAAAATTCTTCGAAGACTTAAAAGGCATGAGGTTAAGTTATAACTTAAACGGAGAAGAAGTAGAAAAAGTAGTCAGACAAATTGTGGGACCAGATTGGCACATGATCAGTGGCAACTGGAATCCCCATGATGCAGAACACAAACCCCTCCCACATAGCAGCGCAGGGCTAGACAACAGAGTGAAAGGTCTTACAGACCGAATCTCTGAGAAATGGAAGCCTAGGGCAGACTGGACTTGCATTAATCAATGCATCCAACAAGAAGTTGAAACCGTTGACAGATATTATGCTAGATTATTAGAGTGTTTTAATAACCATTGTGGAATGCAGGTTCCTGAAGACCAAACACATGATTCCCCATATGAGCAGCAGTTAAAGAATGCATTTTTAAAAGGCGGTATTGCATCCATAAGCAGCTTTATCACAAAGCACATGGTAGATCATCGTACAAGTAGGCTACAGTCACTACTTGACTATGCTAGACATGCCGAGAGGCATTTTAATAGCAAAAAAAAGAAAGCCCAAGTATATTCCGTAAAAGATGGAGCAGAAGTTTATGTAGTACAGTCCGGAAAAAAGGGCAAGAAAAATGCCCAGGGAAACAAACAATCTGATCAACGATCAGAGGACTTTGAGGGACGAAAGAAAAGGGGGGAGTGCTTTAAATGCGGTAAAATGGGACACTTGGCAAGGGATTGCAAAAAAAACAAGAAGGCAACCACAGAAGATAAAGAGTGTGAGGACTGACTATATGATAGCCAGGAATCACTAGAAAAGAATAGCCAAAAAAAGACAAATGCAAATGTAATAGAGGGAGTAGAGGATGTGACAGAAATAATAGAGAAAGTACAGGAAGTCATAGATAGTGAAGAAAATAAAATTTTAGACTTAGCTTTATTGAGCTTGGAGCTCTATTTAGCAGACACAAAACCAGAAGTTACACTCCTGGTAGAAGGGTGGGAAGTCACATTTTTGTGTGACTCAGGGGCCTCATGGACCCTAATACATCCCTCCAAACTGCCAGAGAACTCAGAGTCACCTGATTACATACTAGTGAAAGCAGCTAATGGATAGTTGTATCGGGAGCCCCTCTCCCATAACATCGCAATAACTGATCCTGTTTCAGGATTAACCCAGAAAAGCAAAATTGTCATTTCTGCAAAATGCCCAATAAACCTCTTGGGCAGAGACCTTATGCAGTTATTTGGCATAGCAGTAGTTCCAACTATGCAGGGTATGGAAGCACAGCGACAAATTGATACTTTCGCAGTGCGATCAGAGGGTGAAACATTTTATTGGTACAGCCAGGACTTGGTTACGACTTGTCCAGGGGCAGTAACCGAAGAGCTGATGAATGTAGCCATCAGCAAGTTCCCCTCCCTTGACACTAATAAACAGCATTTGTTGCACTGTACTCTGTATTATTGTAGCACACCAGGACCTGACAAGGAATATGAGCAAGAGCTGTTTAGAAACCGTGCAAACTGATTATTATTACGTAATCTGTACTGGGACATAGAAGGGAACAGTGTAGTTAGCTGTTCATTGCCCCAGGAATTCTTTGCACTTTATAAATCAAATCGATTACCACATGTTAGCTTGACTAAGGACAAAAATGTGAAATGGGCAGACTTAGGAGAAAAAGTAATGAGATGGGAAAAACAGACAGTTAGAACTGTCAGAACAGGGAGTACAGAAGCAGAAGTTAAATTGGATAACACAGACACACCCAGCTGTACACGTGCAGTCTAGCAAGGACAGCTGATTAACACTCTTATTAAAAGAGGAAGAAGATGCCTTACAAAGCATACCAGAAACTCTCTGGTCAACAGACAAATCAGATGTAGGACTTATTTGTACAGCAGGACCAGTTACTATCATGCCAAAGTCAGCATTTAGACCACAAAAGAGACAGTATCCCTTGAGAAAAGATGCGGAGGTAGGAATCAAACCTATTATAGCAGCTTTACTTAAGGAAGGAGAACTGGTGGAATCTTCTGATTCACCATGTAACACACCCTTATTTCCTGTTAGGAAAGCAAATGGAGAATGGCGTATGGTCCAAGATTTACAAGCTGTAAATGATGCAGTAATACCAAGGGCAACTACGGTGCCAGATCCACACACCCTGTTGAATGATTTAAAACCTCAACAGAGATATTTTTCTGTGGTAGATATCAGCAATGCATTCTTTTTGATACCAATACACCCTGACAGCCAACATTGGTTTGCATTCACATTTCAGGGGAAAAGGTACACATACACGCGACTACCACAGGGATATTGTGAAAGTCCGACGATATTCTCACAAGAGATGGAAAGCAACTTGGCGGGATTTACCCCACCGAGAAGTAGTCAGATTTTACTTTATGTTGATGACATCCTGCTGGCAGCCCCCACCCAGCAAGATTGCAAGGAAGATACCGTAGCATTATTACAATTTTTAGCCACTCAAGGACATAAAGTAAACAAAAACAAATTGCAGCTTTGGAGCAAGCAAGTTAAATACCTAGGATATGTAATATCCAAAGAGGGCAGAACATTAGATTAGGACAGAAAAATAGTGATTTTACAAGCACCAAAACCTACTACCAAGAAGGAAATGATGTCCTTCCTGGGTGCAACCAATTTTTGTCGGAGCTGGATTCCGAACTATGCCTTGGAATCTGCACCTCTGACTAACTTGATATACAAGAAGCCTATGGCAGCACAAGATTTATTACAATGGACACCAGAAGCAGAATCTGCTTTCTGCAAATTGAAACAATTGATAGCATCCTCATTAGTTTTAGGATTACCAAACTATCATAAATGTTTTTTCAAAACAGTAGATTGTAAGCAAAGTTATATGACATCAGTGCTAACACAACAGCATGGGGACAAGCAATGCCCCATTGCTTACTATTCATCACAACTGGACCCAGTGGTCACAGCTGCAATGGCAGTGCAGGCTTCGGTCTCAGTAGTATTGTTCCACCCTCTCACATTGAGAGTGCCTCATGCAGTCATGATTATTTTACTGCAAGAAAAAGTAGCATATCTTTCTCTTGCTAGGCATCTTTCCTGTATGACTATATTGTTGAGCCAACCTCATATGACAATTGAACGATGCATGACTTTGAATCCGTCTACCTTGCTTCCAACTCCTACAGATGGCACACCGCACAACTGCCTGCAGGAGATTGAGCAAAAGACACTACCTAGAAAATATCTTACGGATGTTCCCTTGGATGATGCCAAGGTGACATACTGCGTGGACGGCTCAACTCAAAGGGGTCCCACAGGACAGAACCTAGTAGGATATGCAATAGTTTCTGATACTGAGATTATAGAAGCAAAATCTTTACCACACAATTTATCTGCACAAGCAGCAGAACTGATTGCCTTGACACAGGCATGTACCCTAGCAAAGGGTAAATGTGTAAACATTTTTACTAATAGCCAGTACGCTTTTTCTACTGTACATGTTTTTGCGCAACAGTGGAAAAATCGAGAAATGATAACATCTACTGGCAAACCAATCAATCATGCACAGTTTATTTTAGATCTTTTAAAATCTATTCAGTTACGTCAGAAAGTAGCTATTTGTAAATGCATAGCTTGTACCAAGCAACAGGATAGGATTTCAAAAGGTAATGTGAGAGCTGATAAAGCTGCAAAGCAGGCAGCTTCAGCTTCAGAAATATTTCTTTTGAATGAGGAATTACAACCTTCTGAGATTTTAGACTTAGAAATGTTGAAAACAATGCAGACACTTACTACGCAAGTTGAAAAACAGAAATGGATAAAACGAGGAGCAATTCTCGAGAAAGGGCTGTACATCTCCAATGAGGGAAAACCAATATTGCCATCTAACTTGTTTAGATATGCAGCTTTGTTGAGCCATGGGCAATGCCATGTCTCAACAGGGGGGATGGTACAGTCAGTGAACCAAGTGTTCACAACATATGGATTCATAAACTACGCTAAAAATTTGTGTTCATCATGTCACATTTGTAATAAACATCATGCACAAGGGGCGTTAAAGCCCAAGCAAGGGAGTTTCCCTACACGACCTTCTCCATTCCATACTATCTGTATGGATTTCATAGAACTGAACAAATGCGAAAATAAGAAGTATTGTCTTGTCATTGTAGATATGTTTTCCAAATGGATGGAAGCTTTTCCGACCAAAAATCCAGACGCAGCTACTGTTAGAAAACCCTTGTTAAAGAAATCATTCCTAGATTTGGCATACCGGAAAGGATCTACAGTGACAATGGCACACATTTTGTAAACCAAACCATACAACAGTTGAGCAGGTATTTTGGGATTTCTTTAAAAAATCATTGTGTGTATCACCCTCAACCTGCAGGATTGGTAGAAAGACACAATGGAACATTGAAGAATAAGTTAAGGAAGCTTATAGAGGAAACACATAGAAATTGGGTGTACTGTCTGCCCCTGGCACTGTTGAGCAAGAGAACTGTTCCAAATGCAAAGGGATTGACTCCTTTTGAGAAGTTATTTGGACGAGCGTATTATATACCTCAGTGGAAACCTCTCATGCCTGCAGACCAGGAAGCTGACTGTGCACTTGCTGAGTATATGAGGAGATTGTTGAATTCTAAACATCTGTTGCAGTTAAATTCTGTTTCAGATAAAGAACAAACCAGACCATCGGAAGCAGCAGTAGTCCCAGGCACATGGGTCTGGGTGAAGGTCATCAAAAAGAAAAACTGGACGACACCAAAGTTGGAAGGCCCATTCCAAGTGCTACTGTCAACACCCACCGCAGTCAAGATCGCGGAGCGATCATCCTGGATTCACCTGACACACTGTAAACTGGTGAAAAACTTTGAACTGGACAAAAATTTTGTTACTGTTACACAACAAGAATAAAAATGACAAAATCCAGAGCAAACAGGAATGCAGAATAACCACAGACGTATTGCATGATCATCCTGTTAACTATACTGGTGACACTGATCTTTTTGTTGTGGCCTTTCCTTTTTCCAGCCACACAAGCTGAACTGAATAAACGTGATGCGTTGCTCATAGATTGGCACCTGAACTTTAACACTTACCAAGCAATTAAATATGTGTATGCTGAGACTTTTAATGTTTCAAATTGCTGGATCTGTACAGCTTTACCGACAGCATAAGGAGGAATACTAATGACTGCAGTTCCCCTAGGGGTCAATGAGACCTGGGAAAACTTAATTTATGACACCACAACTGTTAAATCACAAGATAAAATAGCATTGCACTTGTCTGTTCCACAGAAGGGAAATGTGTGTTCTTACAAAAATGATACTGTTCAGGTGGGTTGGAGCAATTGCAATGTGACAGTTCCTTACAAATGTTACACTAAAGCAAATAATGCAGGTTCTTATTGTAATACAAACTATGATTCATTTCTTGAATTGATGCATAAAACAATTAATGAAGTACAACATAATGATGTTCTTTTTAAGCAACTGTCTATAATTGATAGGAAAATGTTTCATGCAGGGCAAGTGTATGTTAATAGCAAGGTTACTACTAAGGTAGAGGATTGTTATTTTGTGTGTGACAAAAAGGCATACAAATGGTTACCTGAGAATTGGTCCGGCAGTTGTTTTTTTGGGTTACCTGGTTCCGGCCATATGACACACTGCAGTTTTGCCTCGAGGTAAAATTCGAAATGCACGAGAGGTCACCAAGAAACCTGTCAAGAAACCTGAGAATCCAGTGGGACAAATCAAAGCGGGCTGGAGAAACCATCATTCCATGGAAGATAAACTGACACATATGGACTTGAGTGATACTGTTATATTGTGGGCAGGCATATTACCAGCATATGGAGCAGTGAAATCAATTTGTGAGCTGAGAAAACTGTCTAAAGTCCTCAAAGTAATGAGCAATGCAAATTTTTCCACTCTCGAATTAGTAACTGATGAACTGAATGCTATGAGAACTGTGGTGCTTCAAAACCACATGGCTCTTGACTTCACCCTAGTGATGAGAGGTGGTACATGCACTTTAATCCAAGAAGAGTGCTGTTCCTACATTCCTGACAACCAGCACAAGATAGACAACCATCTTGAGGTGATTCAGCAAGTGTCGGCCATGACCAAACCAGGCCCTAACCCACTGACAGACATTTTCCAGAAATGGTTTGGGGGGTGAGGTACCATCCTAATGAACATCTTGATTGCCATTTGTGTAGGTATGCTCCTGTTGGGAGTATGTGTTTGTTGTGGCATCCTCTGCATGAAAAGATTGATCAAAGATTTTATAGACATGTCGGTTTCTGAAACCTTATATCAAAGTATTGAGTTTGAAGAACTGTTAAAGACTGAAATGCTTTCATAAGTTAAACTGAATGACTCTCTTAACTGCAAATCCTGAGTGGAAGAGGTTAGGAGAAGAAACAAACTGTTTATGCTTTTGAAAGTAGAATAAAAGTATTAATAGGGGGGAAATGTTAGAAAAATATGTATTAATGTGTGTATTAGTGCTTTTAAAAGCCCAAAAGTGTTAACACATTTATTCTATTTCATACTGCATAAATCCATATAAACTGTGAATACTTTTGACCATGCTTTCTGACCTTGTATTTTGTCAGCACAGCTGAAATCTTGTTTATGCTTTTGGAAATTTACTGAGAAGCAGATGATTTTCTGCTGGGTTAGGAAAATAATGAATAGAACAGTACCATTTCTATAATGTTATTAAACTTAGACAATTAGCTCTGTTTGTGCTATGAGAACATACACAGCTGCAGGAAGGATAGATAAGCGGAACAAAGACTGTTTGAAGAATATGAACTATAATCTGTGTTTGCTTTGTGCTTGAATTAGCAGAGTGCCTTGAAATGTAACACAGCACTGTAGAAATAATTGTAACTAGCTAGTGGTCTCCAAGGCCATGTTATTTTTCAAAAAGTTTCTCACAAACCTAATAATGTAATGTCATGTCAGCAGAAAATCATGAACAATATCTACTGTGAAAAACAATATTGTAGGCTTGTATTTGATTACATCAGCTTTAGAAGGCAATGTCTTGTAAAACCATATAAGAATGGCTTCACTTCCTGTTACTAACCAGACAAACTCTGTATTTTTGCATGCGTGTTTTTGTCTCCTTGCTGCAAGAATTAAAAGTGCCTTAACCTGAACCTTACGTGTATTCGTCTTTGACGTTTTTTCCTTTGACACCTCCCATTACACTAACATGCTCTTAAGGGAGGGGCACCCCCCTCTCATTGCATCAGTATTAAATGTTTATCTTCTACAGCACCTCAGCTTTGTATCTTGACTGTCAAATTTTGCATCATCCATGTGAGAACTTCCATCTTGTCTCATCCCATTTTTATGGTTGCTTAGCATCCTATGAATGTTCTTCTTGACAATTATCCCAATGGTTTTATGGGGAGATAATGCCTGTTTACACAAGCAGGAACCAACTTCCATTTCCTTTTCTTATGAGCTGGTCATAACATTACTCACTTGTTTCTATGGTCTTATCCCCCCCTCCATTATTACTGCATTATATGCCTCAAAACTATGTAGAATATGCTTGAGCAGCAAGTTGTAACAGTCCCTACCCAATGACTGAAAAGTGGACCTTGTATGGGTGAAAACAGACTACATACTCATCTTTCAAATCTAGGTGGAGTAGTACTATAACCTCTCCACCTATTGTTGACTATCTCTCCATTTTAGCATTTACAAATCTCCTAGTCCTGTCCATAGCTTTCCATATTGCCCCATATCTGTAAACCAGTCTGAGTGGAATCAATGACCAATGTGCTATAGTTACTGGTAAATTAATTTGTACCAATGCAATATCACTTCACATAGTCCTAAGCAAATATTGTTTCAAGAATAAACCAACATCAATGCCATCCACGGTTAATAAGAAAATTCTTCATAGTCTCCTATTCCTCTGCTGTTAAAAAAGAAAAAAAAACATGGAAACTGGTATAAACTTTTAATAAAAGTTTAGTTCTTTCATCTTACAACATACATCAAGACTACCTCAGAAGAATTTATAATACCATATCCAGCCCTTTAAATAAATTCAAAATCATGTGGTAAATTGCAGTCAAAAACATTTAAAAAATATGTGTTTTTATTAATAATTGCGAATTAAAAACCTGATCACATTTGCAGTTTAAAATACTACTAACTGATATATGATCATTCAAATCAGGCTTTTTATAAGATTCCAATCTTAGCAGCCCAGTGTAGTTCCTTTACCAACAAATCGTTTTCCTGGTCATCCCCATATTCCTTCAATTGTACTTTTTTTTAAATAAAGAAAACAAACTTATCAAAATCTGAAAAATACTGAACATGTTTAGGTAAAGCATTCACCACATTGTTATTATGAATAGCATAATTATGCTGATAATTATGCTTTTTCAAAACTCTTTCTTCCATATATAAAATGCTGGACATTATAAACAAGTTACCAAATACACTACCCTAGATGTGTTACAGTAGTAGTGACCTTGGCAATATATATTAGTGGATCCAACAGTAACAAAACTTCCCTCATTGATGAACCTACATTGTTTACATGAACTACATTTATATACATTCGTTAAATACACAATTGACATTAGAACTTTTCAATGACCAGTAGGAATTACACATACAAAAACACGTGCAACAGAGTGGGTAAAGATGAAAGACAGAGTGGTAGCATATTTCAGTACTGACTGAAACTTGTACAATGTACAAGCATATGAAGCAGGTGCCAATTGTAAGATATATAATTTTAGTGACATAGTGTTGACTCCAACTCATGTTGAGTTATTTAATAGGGGTTTTAAATCTTTAACAGGCAAAACGGCAAGTGCTAGTCACTTTTTAGTGAAGGTGAAATCAGATTTAAGGAAGTTATATTTAGCTGCCTTGCATAGGATAATTGAGTTAAAACCTACTTGTCTGCAGAGACATAGTCTCTATAATCTAAACCTTCCCCATCTTCCTACTACATTTGAACATTGTGTTCAGTCTGACATACAGAAGTTGTTAAACAACAAGACTTCATTTGCATGTGCTGCAGGCTGAAGTCAATGCTGCTGCTGCTTCCAGTAGACCAAGGCCAAGAAGAAGAAGAATTTCAGGCGCCATTTAACTTTTCATAACCTACATGATGTGGAAATTGTAGAGTGCTACAGGGGGGATAAGGATGCACTGCAGGAACTCTGAAACTTCTGCCATCCTCATCTCAAAGCTAGTGGCAACCGAGGGGAACCCATCCCAGTGAAGATAAAGGTAAGTGTAGCCCTTAGAATCTTAGCTACAGATACCATTCAGAGACCAACAGAGGACATGCTGGGGGTGTCACAAGCATCAGCATTAGGATCCTCCATCAATTCTTAAATGCTATGCTCCATATTGTCCCCCATACTCCTGAGGAGGGGGCCAGAAATATGCAGAGGGTCTACCATGTAGCACACTACACTGAATTACTAGGTGCCATAGATTGCGCACATATAGATATTAAGGCACCACTCGTGGAACAGAGTAGGCTCTACATAAACAGAAAGAGCTACCACTCTATCAACTGCCAAGTCATGTGTAATGCCAAGGAAATCATATTGAATGTATGTGCTGGAAACTCTGGCAGTTACTGTGACTCACATATCCGGCACACCTCCCATATTTACCAGATGTTTGCTAGACGGAATATCCCACACCATCATTGATTGGTTGATAAAGACTATGCACTGGAACCATGGCTGATGACACCCATCAGAAATGCACACATACCCATGATAGAATGCCCTAATGAGGCATATGCTCAAATAGCAAATATCATAGACCATGTGTTTGGGCTGCTGAAGTCATGGTTCCAGTGCCTAGATACATCTGGGGGAGCCATGCAGTAAAATCCATGGACATGTATAGAAATATTTACAGTATGTGCCCTGTTACACAACATCATCCTGAGAAAACTAATTCAGCAGGATCAGCAAGGGGAAGGGGCATGCATCCCACCACCAATGCCAAGGTCTCCACAGCCACAGGCAGATGAGGAGTCAGAGGCGGAACCACCAGCTGCTGTGGGTGTAGCCAGACATAAGCATGCTCAGCATGCCCTTGTATTCACTAAGAGCAATGCATAGCACACTCACTCACCACCAAGGGGCCAAAAACCTTCCTCCTACACACATACATATACAGTAGCAGAGTATCATTGATGCCAGGCAACTCTCACAATCTTTATCTCCCCTTATCAGACAGAGTCAACCCTGAGCTAAAACCATGTCAACTGCTGGATTTACAAGGTAAGTCCTGAACCTGGACTGTATCATGTAATAATTTCAATGAGTGGCATATTCTTGTATTTCACTAATTAGTACTGTAAGCAAGTAAAAGGTGGAAGATCAATACAGAAATGAACTTAACATGTGACAGCAGAGACTTATGTGACATATATGTGTCCATTATTAAGTAGCAGGCCTCAGGTGTCAAAAGATTCACACAGTCATACCTCACAAAAGTACTGATGATCACTGCATGCCCTCAGTTTAGCACCATACATTTGCACTGGAAAATCATTAATTTGAGAAGTTAGAAAGTAATGATACACATTGCAGTTTCTGACTTCACATCCTTCACAAGATCATTCGCAATAAAGTTGGGAAATTTTGATGCTATCTTCAACTGTCTAACTTTCCAAGGCCAGTATAAGTCAAAGGTAAAATTACCATTTCAACACCACAAATGCAGATATACTAAGCACGAAGTCAGCTATGCATCCTGAGCATCAGAAACAAAGCTTATGTACCTCTGAATCCAAAAGATAGAAAACAGGGATATGGCACAGTTATCATCAATTGCACAGGGTGTTATGCGGGAGGCCGGAGGCCTAGGCTGACACAAAAGGTCGGTGAGTGTGTGTGAGTAAGAAAGAGAAGCAGGCAGACATTTGGGTAAACCAACTAACTACCAGTGAGACAACATGAGTTTTAAGCTGCATGGCTGAAGCACGTAACTGTTGTGCGTGTATCTGTAGGGGTCCTCCAGGTGAAACTGGTCTGTGAATGTCTGCATGAACTCAGCCAAGTTCTGTGCTCGCTTAACATCTTGGTATTTATGTCAGACAGGTGTGAGCTGTGCATGGTAGAGGTGGCAGTTCAGCATTGTCATCCCCAGTCATGAGAACTGGCTTTACCAGGAGCTGCACTGGCACAACCACACCCATGGTCAGATGCACTGCTGATATCTGGACATGACTGATGTCTGCTAGATGAGCTCCCTTTACAAGGACACCCAGGACCAGGACCCTATGGCCTGCCATGTCTGAGTGTGGACAGCTCACTGCCACACTCACTAATGGAGCATTGGAAGTGCTAACACTATTGCAGCATGAATGGGCATGACCATATTGGCTTTCAGCAGATGATGTGGCTGACCTATGGCTACAAGGATGCGGTTCCCCTCCCAGAAGATGTTCCATCACATACAATGCTCATTCCATGACAGACACCCCTTTTTCCATCACAGACACCCCTTGTTTTAACATGTCATTCATCCGATCCATTGAATCTGCAACATGGTGGAGGCAGTCACACGTGTCAGCCAGTGCCACATCTACAACTTTGAGTATTGTCTGGAGCACACGTGGGAACATGCCTGTGCCTCCATGATGGCCCTAAGCATATGTTGAGTGGCATGGGAAGAGACTCCTGGACCAGGAGGAGGAGGGACAGCAGGCTGCCTCTGAGCACTCCTATCAGCCCTCCTGAAGGGCACCTCTCCCACACTTTAGCTAAGGCCAGACTCAACAGGCACTGAAGCAGCAGTAACCACACTTCCCTGATTATTGGCCTCACCCTCCACCTGTCCAATATGTGAAGGCTGACTGGAATGGTTAGTACATGACAGACTAGTTGTGTCCAGTGGAATGGCAGGGGGTGGCTGTATGTCAACCTCAGTGTCTGATTCAACCTCTGCACCCTTTAGCTGTGCCTCAGTTTGGTGACCATCATCATCAGAGTCTGCTGATACACTGACATCTGGTAGCAGAGGGCCCACACTTTTACTGTCATAATCACCTGTGATAAAAAGCAACAAACACAGGAAAAAAATAATACCTACACTACTCTAGTCCAATATATGTTAACAAACTAACAATGGTGCCTCTATTACAAACAGTACAGCAATACACACAACAGGCCTGGCATCAACACCACACACTAAAATATTTTTTTAATTGCTCAGCAGTCCTGACATAAAAAATTGGCTTACCATCTGCAAGTGAGATTCTCCTCTGCAGTCTGGATTGTCTTGGAAGAAGTTAAGCAAAAGGTAAGGGGAACATCATCACAATTAACAGTAACACAGGGGATAATACTTTTACCCCTTTATATGTCAATTAACTATAATTTCAACAAGAATGTGGCTGATAACTCCAACCTAAGCTAATAACTGTAGTAATCCTCTGTCCCTCCTTAAAAAGAATTAATGTGACACAGATGTAACGTATTGATTTCAGTTGTTGCACTATACAACAGTATTCAGCTGTTGAGATACCAAAGATTATCTGGAAGCTTCTCCAGGGATGTGCTGTGTGTCCATGAAGCTGTTGCACTGACATCCAGGGCATGCTGTCCTGCACTTTCCTAGGAGCTGTCTGTATCCCTGATATTGGCCAGGAACTCTTCTTTTAGTGTTAGTGGTGGCTCCATAGTAGGCCCTCTCCTTGTAACAATTTGGTCATGGTCCACTACAGCTGCTCTCCTCCTTGCAGATGTGATCATGTCAGTGGCCCTGTGTTGCACCTGCTCATATGTCCCCTACGGCATTCACATTATCAACAATCTGGCACCAAATTTGTATCCCGCATGCCATATCTACCCATGCCCTTTCCAGCAGAAAACCACTATGTTGCCTAAAGGCATCCACTATCACCTTTCTCAGCATCAGTGAAGGGGGATTCCTGAGGATTGACATGCCTGGATGGCATGCTCCTAGCTGTCCTAGAAGACAACAGAAGGATAAAACACAAAAAGATAATACACAGAAGTCTCAACCTCAAAATGCACACATTCTAGGCACTTCTCAGTATGGAGAAAATCAATGTTTGTGCAGTGATGGAAACCTGGTTCAAGGCTCCAGAGAGCACCGCAGCACTACCAGGTTACAATTCATATCATACCTTCCGGCCTCAATTACCAGATCACAGTACAAAGGGCAGAGGTGTATCCATATTCATCAAGGATACCCACATCTCCAGGTTAGTGGCGCAGCATAATGCCCCAGAGATCATCCATGCACAACTATCAGCAGGCAAAACCACATTTCAAGTCGTAGCCTGTTATAGATGGCCCACCATGTCCCAAGATGCTCACTCAGCATTCCTTGAGGCATTGGAAAATATAAAAGTCCTACCCAACACCATAATTTTAGGTGATTTCAACTACCCTAGTATAGACTGGGTGAACTACAAATGTTCTAACTCCTATGCCGAGCGGGTCATAGAATTTATAAATTCAAATGCCCTTGAACAGCTGGTATGTTCTCCCACTAGAGGGGACAACATATTGTATTTAGTCATCACAAATATGGGCGCCCATTCTACCACACCCGTTATCACTCCCTCTCTGATCAGATCAGACCACAAACTGATAAGCCTAGACATCCTCACCCCTCCACCTCCCCCAATCAAAGAAACCATCGTAAAAAACCTTTCCAAAGCAAACTTCAAACTACTTGCATCAGAAGTGGAAAGCTTCACTATTCCCTTGCAGAAGGATAATGATATTCAGGATGCAGAATCCTAAACCATGGCACTTTATATACATCATCAGGATTGCATGGACCATGCTATCCCATATAAAACCAAGACTCCTTCCTTAAGCAAGAAGAAACCAGTCTGGTGGACCCCAGCCATAAGCAAACTATACAATAAAAGGAAGAGACTTATACAAAAAAAGGCCAAATCTCAAGTGGAAAAATCTTCCCTGATCAGCTTTAGTAAGAAATTGAAGGCCCTCATCAAGTCAACTAAAGCCAATTTCGAAAAGAAAGTTGACAAGGATGCCAAGGATAACCATAAGGCCTTCTATGGTTACGTCAAAAACCTAAATGGCAATGCTCAGGTCTGTTCTGAGCTAGTACAAAATGGAACAAAATACACTGACCCCACTGACATTGCCAACATCTTGGATGACAGGTTCAGTGCAAATTTCTCCCCACCTCACCACCTACAAGGCCTATTACTATTCCAAGGGATTGTGTAACTCCAATTATTACTGATACGTTGGTTAATAAGGCTCTATCTAAAGCTAAAAATACTGCCTCCATGGGACCAGATGGTGTCCCAGCCTGTGTCATACGCGAGCTCCAAAATTAATTAACCCCGCATCTTAATACCCTGTTCAGTCTCAGCCTCTCGACAGGATATGTGCCCATAGAATGGCGCATAGCAACGGTGGTTCCGCTGCACAAGGGATGGCCCACAACTGACCCTGGGAACTACTGACCAATTAGCCTGACCAGTCTGATCTGTAAGGCAATGGAGCGAATCATTATGGAACTCATAAATGGAGAGATTGGGAACCTCCAAACACTTGACCCCACACAGTTCGGCTTCATCAAGGGCAGATCATGCCTCCTGAACCTGGTGGATTTCTTTGAGACAGTTACTCAGGCTATAGATAAGGGAAAAGAGGTGCGCACGGCTTACCTTGACCTTGCTAAAACATTTGACACCATTCCCCATCCGGGTATTATTGATAAACTCACCTACCTGGGCATAAATCCTTACGTCACAAGATGGATCGCAAACTGGCTCTCAGACAGATCCCACAAAGTAAGAGTAGCGGGATCTATGTCTTTAACACCAGACAAGTAACGAGCGGTGTACCTCAGGGCTCTGTCCTGGGGCCCCTCCTGTTTGGCATATACTTCTCAGAAGTACAGGCAAGCACTGAAGGGCTGTGGCTGACCAAGTTTGCGGATGACTGCTAACTGGGTGCTATAATAGAGTATCCGGCCAACATGGATATTCTCCGGAAGGGCCTTAATGAGACTGATGCATGGTGTCAAAGCCATGGTCTCATGCTAAAAACTGTGTAGTAATCCCCTTTGGAAAAAACAGAGTACCCGTGAACTACCACATAGGAGATAACTCCCTGAAATCTGAAGTAGTGATAAGGGATCTAGGGACCCAAGTAGATAGTCAGCTTTCCTTTGATAACCATGTTGCCAAGGTGGTTAGAAAATCCTTCTATGTGACCCATCTGATCATGAAAGGGTTTGCATCAAGATCTAAGGATGTAGTGGTGCCCCTCTACTCTTCCCTCATCAGACCCATTATTGAGTACAATGCACCAATTGGAATGTACCTGGCTAGGCTTCTCCAGCAGCTGGAGAGACCACAGAGGTACCTCACTAAGAGGATTACTGGCCTCAAACAGTTGCCCTATGCAGCACGATTGAAAAAACTAAGGCTTTCCTCTGTTGCATACTGCCTTCTCAGAGGCGATCTCTGTCTAACATACAGAGCCATGTCCAACCCAGAACTGTTGAACATGCTCCATCTTAGCAAAACCAAATCCACTCAAGCTACATGCTATAGGGATATAAACCTCAGCACAACAATGAATAGAACATGTTGGAGGGATAGATTCCCTTCACAAAGACTTTCCTTGCTATGGAACAAGGTCCCGATCTACATAAGACAGAGCCCCTCACTATCACTCTCCAAGAGGAACCTTGACGAGTGGACGGGTAACAGAAAGTTCACACCAGCTATCATACCAACAGCTCTACTAAATAGAGGCCAAGGGTACTAGCTGCTAGATCAAGGGCCTAGGGAACTAACCAAAGGGGCGGTGAATACCGCACAATGTGGCTGGGCTAATATATGCCTTCGGGCAGATAGCCCAGTACCTACCTATGAACCTATAAGTATCTCATAACTACAACATAAATATTCACAGATAAAACAGAAAAGGTAGCCACTCAGTATTACCCACTGGAGAAACTGGAGTCTAGAGATGTAAAATACAAACAACAGGCTGGAAGCAAAATAAGGCAAGTAACAATAACAACATATCCTTGTTTGTGCAATAACAGTAACTCATCTTTGCCCCCCCAAAAAAAAGAATAGTCTGTCCTTGTTTGTGCCAGAACAGTAACTCAGCTTTGTCCCCTCACCAAAAAAAAAAGGAACAAGCAAATGACACATTTTGCTAACAGACTATCTTTGAAATGTTAAAGGTGCTATCAAAGGAACTGTCCCTAAAACATTTCTACATATTTGTCACACAGCATTCCATTTTCACAAATTGGCAATCATGCATATCTGTGAAATGGCTTAACAAACATGTCCATACCATCAGTTCACTTCTAACTAATATGTACAGATAAAAATGTAAAAGCCTTTGCTTCAGATTATTCTTAAATGTATTCCAGTTTATGCAGTATGTAGCTGACAAAATGCAAGCACACCTCCTGCAGTTCAGTACTCCTCTGTACAGATATATCCCGAAGAAATAGAGTATCTGCAGTCTTCCCAACATAAACAAGTCTTCTCCCCATCAGTTTTCCTAGCGACATAGTTGCCTTTTTATATGGTGTAGATTCAGGGCTGTTAGCAAAGTGAAGATGCAAATGAGGTGTGAATTCATTAGAAGTGCTGAATTCCAAATACTTGGAGCCGTGTCAAAAATGTAAATATACCGCAGCCACGCCCTCTGTGTTTGGTTTTAATGGACTGCAACTGTAAATTATTGCTGGTTAGGAGAAAGAAAACACAACAACACTGCAGGCTACCTTACTATTACTGGGTGTGTCAGGTTAGATTTACAAAGTTAGATGTAAGGTTGGAAATGTAAGTAAGCCACACACAATTCACAGGTTGTGTTCCTTAACATCCAACCCACCCTTCATTTGTCGGCAACTGCATATGATATTATTTTAAGTTAGTATCATCAAACATGTTAAAGACAATGATATAGAATGTATTACACATTGCATGTCTCAGATTATTGGTCAGATAACTGAAAAATGACCAACAAACAAAGAAAGGTAAGACAGAGCTCTATATTTACAAACAATAATCATAAAAGGTTGTGTGATCACCAAGTGGACTACATCCAAAAATGATAAATGCACAAATAACAGTTATATGGTTTAATATCACTGTACATGCTGTTGCAGTTGATTGTGTGCAGAATGAGTTCAGTTCTTTGCTATGATGCTATTTCTGTGGCAAACAGGGAGAAGGCACACATCCTGTGTTCTGAAGGTGCATTGGAATGAGAGTTCCAGTCCAGATCTATATAGACATATTTCATGTCAGCCACCATTTTCTTGTGTGTATGCCATACACTAATTTTCCTCATTTCAACTTCTTGTCTCTTTTTTCCTTTTCTGTTTTTGTCTTTTTTTTTTTTTTTGGATGGGGGCAGTATTTGCTCAATGTGACATGCAGCGCAGTTAATGGAGCAGAGGAAATGAATGGCATGTTTGGCATGTACTTACCTCATTTGTGCAAAGTGCAGCAGTGCGCAAACTGGAAAACTGGACAACCCAGAAAGCAGTCAGGACCCAGACAGCCTAAAATAGAAATCCAATACATTAAATTAATTCTGTCAGTTGCCACGAAAACCTGCTAAGCGGAGTTGCACAGCAGTTAACACAGAGACCATAAAATGATTACTAAATTAGGAAGTGTCATGAAACTAATCCTATGGTAGCAGGTGTAAGTGCGGGGTTGGAGTACAGATGGTCTTGTGTTGTAATACAGGGTGTGCAACCTTTTTTTTTACTGTTGTGCCACTGCAGTTTATAGCAATGGACTGAAACATGAGTAAGTGATATTTCAACTGTCTTGTGGCAAGATGTGTAAATGTAGTAGTGCCATACACATGGTCATGGGTTCTAATATAGGATATTCCATGCACTTTTATTGTTGTTCCACTTTCCATCATATTCTCTCTCAATTTTCTTTTACTTATTCATTTATTTAATCATTATCAGATTTATTATCACATGTATGACTGACAGTGTACTGTGTATTGTATTTTTATAAGCATAATTCTGCTATCTGGGCTTACATGGCCTTCACATTTTCCTAAGACACATACACAACTGCCTCTATGTCGAATAACCTGGTCAGGTCACACACATAGATGTGTAAGAGCTCATACTGTCACCGGCAGTTATGTATGATGCCTGACTATGTCTGATCAACACTTCTTCTGTGGGAATAATGGAAAATCCACACCGTGGAAGTACATGTTTTGTCCTTTATGCCTATATGTGAATCTCACAGTGTAAAAATCAATTTTTACATTCCTCACTGCTTGGCACTGCTGCTCTCCACATACAATTGCTCAAACAATTAGAGCAGTTGTGGACACTCCAGTAAATGCAATAACTGGAATTGTTGGGAAAACATCAGTCTCCATTGTTCTAGACCCGCTGTTATATAGACATGTCAGGCATTAGTGGGGAAGGTGACAGGTTTAGTGTACACAGGTGGGGTGTCCAGGAGTCCAGGATATTCATTGGACTTCTAGTAAAGCACCACAGCCATAGGCTTCTACAGGGGGAACTATTCTGACTTCCAGTACAAGTCTGAAGCTTGGGATAGTTTAGCCCAAGCTGTATCCAGTGTCACTGGTATCCTGCACTCTGGTGAGCAATGTAGATATCATTTCAATGACCTACAGAGGAGGAAGAGGGTTACACCCAACCATACCTCTCAACCTCTTACAGCAAGAAATCTAGACAAAGACACAAATAATGGGGATAAAGGCCCAAAAATAGAGACACTTTTTAAATATTTCTCTTACAAACTTAGAAAGTTGATAGAATAACAGGCACTGCATTAGCATGAATTTTCTGAAGGATAGGAAGTCTGAAATTCAGGTGTGTGAAATTATTTTCTGACTTTATTTTCCAGTGATTTGCCATTGATTTTCCAGAAAACCACAATTTGTGAGAAACAGACCAAAAATATGAGTAAAAAATCTGGACATTCTGCTAAAATCTGGACACTTGAGAGGTATGCACTCAACCATTGGACTGAGGAATTTAGGCCTGAGGAAATCCCACATCTGTCTAAGTATCAGCTCAAGGGAGTACTGGTAAGACTTAGAAAGCTGAATATAAGCAATACTGCTATGCATAACGGCGTTCAGTTTTATTCTGTTTTTTTCTCCAGCTTCCAGTGATCAGGAGTGCAATGTCTGAGGCCACGGGACTAGATAGGTGAGACTTGGAGAAGCAGTTGTATGTATGAGCAGAAGAGTAGCATTATTGTAGCATTAAAAGTTAAAGATAGATTTTGGTATTTTTATAGAGTTGTATCAAATTGAGCATGCATATCCCAGCTGTAAAAGCAAGTATGCATGCATTAGTTTGTAGCAATAGTCCACTATCAGACTTTAGTCAGAGGTTGTGGGTTCAAATACCACACACATATTAAATATGGTTAGTTCTTCAATGCTATTTACATTAAATTAAAATCTCTATACCAGTGGCACAAATGTCCTGCAGTAAACTATCAGTATAATTGGATCATGCATATGTGGAATATATACAGATTTCAAGGATTACTTGCTGTAATCTGTAGTATACTGTATTCTGTTAAGAGGTGGTAGACTTAAATGTAAAAGTTAAGAGAAAATAGAGTTGTATAACTATTAATGCATTGCATGCCACATATGAAGTTACTAATCTTATCTCTCTTTTCTCTCTCACCCCAACCCCTCTCCCTTTTTTATTTTCTTTATTTTTATTTTATTTAAAAAATATTTTTGTATTATTATTATTATTTTATTTTATTTTATAAATATATATATATTTTATTTGTATTTTATTCTATTTTATAAATAAGTTTTTATGTTATTTTTATTTTTTTTTCTTTTCTTTTTTCTTTTTCTTTTTTATTATTTGTTGTCAAAATGTGTCCATGTCATCCACGTGTACCACATCACTAAATGGTCCACAGCATAGCAAGGTAGACAAGCCCCAGTGAATCAGCCTCCCCCTGCTCCACAGCTACAGCACTGATTTCAGCAATTCTGGAAGCCAATAGGGCAGCACTGCCTCTGCTGCCCCTGGACTACCTGCACCCACAGGTAGTCCTTCCCTGGAGGCTGGTCCACAAGTAACCTCTGGGGTCAGTGGCAGAAGTGGTGATTTCATCACCTGCAGCAAGTTGCCAGAGATGGTGCATAGGATGGTGGTTCACAATGCTGGTACATGCCTACACCAGCTGGAGAGGCTGCTTTCCCTCATTTTGCATAGTACTAGGAGAAGGAGGAGAAAACATCAAGCACTCCAGCCACCAGCAGAGTGAGTTGACAGTGTTGACAGACCAGTAGGTGAAAACTTGATTCTCAATGTCTCCCAGCTAGAAAACCGTGGGCTCAGGATGCCCACATCCTCAAGCAATCATGGTGTCATCCAAACATTTGAGACCATCACAGTCCTTGTCTCTTGTCTTGTCTTGTCTATCTGCAATTGCTTCTTCGCCTAAACAACTTACCTGACTCAGCCATATCTATGTCCCTTCCTCAACATTCCTCTCTCTCTGAAATAAAAATTAAATAGGCACCTGTCTTACAGAAAAAAATCCCATACATAGCTCTCCACGTGTGTCTTCTTGACATACTTGATTCATTCCAATTGGCTATACAACGTGATTGCATTGTGGTCACCCCTCTCTCTGGAGGTGACAGTCCAAATTCAGTTAATATTTTGCACATATGTTCAGTTTACATTGGTAAAGAAATGGATAGGTATGATTCTTTCCTACCTCCCTTCTGCACATTCCTGTATTCCTTTCCCTTTGTTCTTTCCCCTGCTTGATCTCCATTTTAACACTTTCCTAACTCACCCATTTTAACATCTTTAATCTGGTCAAAAACCAGAATCACACACAACACACATGTTACTGGAAAAGCAATGGATCCCTTCCCTTTTTGGGCTGCATGTTTGCATGGAGATGAGCATTGCTCACCAACATGCAGCAACACTGAGTGCCTCCACGCAATGCTGCTTAACACTAGTGTACTATAACAACACATAGCAACATATGTAGTATAAAGAATTCAGGTCATTGCATTATTACTCTGAAATTTAAAGTATGTAAAAGTATTAGATACACCTGGATATGAACCTAGTACCATCTGGCCCAAAAAAAGGATGTATCAATGCATTAACACATGTTGCCACAGAGTCAGTTGCACTGCAGGTGTGTTTCATTGACTCATTACTAACTATTTAGCAATGTGGAAACTTGTATCTTGCAGGCGTATACACTTTGCCAACAGTTGCCCAAACCTCCCTGCTCATCTCACTATGGAAATGTACATAGTATTCTTTAATACTGCTGTTTACTGTCCATTTTCTGTTTATGCCATGACATTATATGTGGAGACATTACAAACTGAGGGTCCTATCTAACAATAGGTCACATATTTACAATACATCCATGTGTTGCCACTCCCACAAACACTGCAACCCTGGTGTCTCAGTACTTTTTCCACACATATATCACCTACACTACAAAATGTAATATCAAATGCTGTATGATATGCAATACACACCAATCTGGTAACATGCAGACCTATGGCTATTTTCCCATGAGTTTAAAAACCCTTATCTGCAAGGCTTGGGAAAGAATCAGCATGGACCTTATCCACAGTGACATAGCTGCCTTTCAACACACTTGACCTGACCCATTTTTCTTTTTGTAAAGGGTAGATCTTGCTTATTGAACATTGTTAACTTATTTTATACTGACCCCAAAGACTTGGATGAGGGATAACAGGACATACCACCTATATTGAGTTATCCATGGAAAGAATGAAAGACCTGTCACTGTACTCAGTATCATGCAGGCTGCTAAGAGGTGATCTGTGGTTGACTTACAGAGCAGACTCAGACCCTGCCCTACTGGAAATGATGGACATCTGCAAATCAAATGGAAAAAGAATAACGTGCTCCTGGGATCTCAGCCTAACTTGTGACATAAACAGAACATGCTGGGGGGACATATATATGTCCTGGAGATTGCCACTCCTGTGTAATAGGCTAAAAACTGCATGTGAAGCAGTGCTCCTCAATGACCCTATTCAAGTGCAACCTTGACAACTTGATAGGTGATTGTAAAATCACTTCCAAGGGTGGCACCTATGTCCATCATGGAGATGGACATTTGGTACTGATCACAAAATCACTCTGCTAACAATGACCATCTAACTCTACTCAATAAGGGTACTTATTATTGTTATTGTGCTCATTCTGCAGGATTCAAATCTGACTATTAAACTGTTATGAAATAAAATGACCTCTTCTCTCTTTCATCAGCTTTATGATCTTTTTGAATTTATGCTGCTGCAGTTTATGCACATTCCTAATCTTAAGTTTATTCTCCTGTAGAAGGGTTATATTCTGAAGAAGTGTTACATGGCCATTCAAATGTTTTAATATCTGAAACAAATCAATTTGCATTTTATAAGATAAGGGCATCCTTCTATGTTCCAAGATATTAAATTACAGCATACTGCCTGTCTGTAGTGTTCAGTTGCCTTTACCACCATTGACTGGCCTATGCCTTAATTCAACTCCCCCAACCAGAATTTGATGACTTGACCCCCTGGGCTGAAATATTACTCCTTTGTTCATTCTGTATGCCTATGCTCAGCATGGGTTAACTTACTTGACTTATTTTTTAATGGAAGCAAAGGGGAAACAAAGCAGAATCACCCCCTCTCCACAAAACTAAACAATGTACAAAGAGTTTTACTCCTATGGGAAAACAGTTCTTCACTATTAAGCCAATTCATTAATCGGTACTTTTCCGTTAAACCCCTACAACGTGTCTCACCATTTTCGTCAAGCCCAACGAAGACTGAAAGGTCCATGACAGGCCCACAAAATGCTACGCTGATAATTTCTGCAAATATGTTTGTCATGTTACCGTCACAGAGGTGAACTGCATTGCAAAGTCTACAGAGCCGAAAACGTTGTAATACACAACATTGTCTCTGTGCTTTTGTTTAAATGACCTAAATATATTGTGCCATCTAGCAAAGCTTCCCCATGTTAGATGTCCCCTAGGAATTTTATTGGGGGGTGACTTGAGTTGCACAGATACACACATTTTCATATGGGTAGGGAAGCTGGGTGTGGGAGAGTGCGGAGTGGGGCATTTTGATTTTAAAAAGCTGTGTAGTATATATGATTCGTGGCATAGCACTCAACTTGTCCCTAATTTTGCTTCATATGTTTCCTCTTCCCTTGTAAAATAATAGTTTTTCCTGGTTTAATCCATGAGGCTTCCAGTTGGCCAATAATGCCAAACATTACAGTTTCATACTTGTTAAGAAAATGCACGCTGAAGCAAAACAAGTTGTTTGATTAACGCTATGCTTTTCAGGAATATGGCAAGACACGTGGTAGGGGTTTAACAGAAAAGTACCCATTAATCTGTACACCTTTTCTATATGAATTTATCTCCACCTTTCTGTAGAAGATGGATCATACAAAATATTAATTATTTTACTGTGAGAAATATTTAGTATTTAATATATTTAACTTATACATATCCAAAACCAGAGTACCTAACTTTTTTATATCAAAACAAAGTGCAGCTGCTGTAAAGTGCCTACTTAACTAAAATGAACTTGGATCACGCACCTGTACCATATACCACTCACACGAGAAAGCAGATGCATAGCAGCTGTTTTTCATTTCTCATAAATATCTAGCCTTGTGCCATCCACACTGTGTTGCTGCTAGAAAATATCTTAATATTTCAGATGAATAATGACAGATTCTGCACCATTCTTATCAGTAATGATTTATCTGGTACAGAAAGAAATACATGTTCATTACTTGGCTACGGTATCAAAACCTCAACCAGAGGTTGTTTCAAAATAGTCCCCATTTTCCCAGATGACAGTACAGAGTATATGCATGTAGTAAAATAATGGCATTTTTTTTCCATTCCACATACATGGAGAACCATTACTTAGTCCAATGGGCCAAGTTAGGGTTCTTGATAACTTGACATACTGTTTGGCATTTTATATATGCACTCTATATACATCAAGCAAAAATACACCTACAGTTGCAGACATACTAACTAGAGTAGAACTTTAGAAATTAGAAGTGAATACCTCTATATGTATCAAAATATCATTACTGAAGTTGAGATGCTTTAATGACAGTGTCAGTAGGGCAACAGGTAGCATACTCATCTTTGGTGCAGAAGACAGTGGGTTCTATTCCAGCACATGGTAGATGGAATGTTGGCACCATCATTTAGCATAAGGGTGGTGCTATAATCCTGAGTGTGTTTTCCTTTTTGATGAGACATAAAACCAATATGCTGTCTGCTTGAGTTGGTCATTGCTTTTCCATTTGAGTGGTAACTCAGGTGGATGTAAGCAATCCCGCTTTTAAGTGCATTGATGTGCAATTTTTAGGTGTGTCCACAAGGGGGAGTGTCTGAGTGGAGCTATGATGCTTAAATAATGGGACAGATGTATTGTTCTTTGTTTTTAGTTTGCTTTCTGAGGAAGTTGGTGCAGAGCGCCGACGGAAAGCTTGGTTTTAAGCTTAATAAAATTCCTGTTTGGCATTTTCATTTATTGGCGTTCTTTACAGACATTTTTTTGATTATTAGGAGTCCTGAATATAACCTCTGGATTACTAGGAGCTTTTTAGAGGTGCAATGACCTGCAATGGTGGTATTTATCAGTTTGTGGTTTTGTTTTTGAGTTGTGCATATAAATAGGACCTCCTGGAGATACAGGTATGTTTCCCAGAGACTACCCCTTCTCTGGAACAGGTTCCCCATCCATGTAAAGAAAATCCCCTCCCTAACCCAATTTAATAGTAACTTGGACAATTTGATGGGGAACAGCAAAGTCATCCCTGGTGTGGCACCTATGTCTCTAATGGACACAGACAGCCTCCAACTGGTTCACCTCCCAGGCCCCTGATTGTAAATGTTTAATTTTCCAAGCCCTGCTTACACTTATCAAGGGTAAGATAACTTGTCCAAGATTTGGGTTGCATGGGTAGGCATAAAAAGTCCCCTGTGGTCATTAGCCTGGTACACACCAATGAACCTATGAATGTATGAACAAGCAACATTGTTTTACTTGTTTTTACTTATGCCATAAATACATTCATTCCAAATTCTTCTAAAGACATCTCCAAACCTAAGTTGGAACATTTTTCATAAAAACCTTATAGACTGACTTGTTTAAAATAAAAGGACACCAATTTTCTAAAAGTTCTCTGTTCCCTTTTTGCCAAATTAATTTAACACACCCTTCACAAACAACTATATAATCACTAAAAACATATAAACAGTATTTTGTTGTCTTGATAAAGATTTATAAAAGTTATATGGCCAGATTCAATAAAGCCTACATGGTCTGTTTACAAAGTTCACATGTTCAGATGTGTTCCTTATCAAATTTATGGCTTTCTGCCATATCGCTGGTATGATCTCAGGACTGATGACTCAATATTACATACATTTCAGTTCAGAACTCTCAGCTGTTCTGATTTTTGCAGAATGTCCAGTTTTTGTCTTATATTTTTGACCTTTTCCTCATAACATTTTGGTTTTCTGGCAAACCATTGGCATGTCATTGCGAATTGAAGTCAGAAAATAATGACAGATATTTGAGTTTCAAACTTCATGCTCTTCAGTAAAATCATGCTACTGTAAAACCTACTATTCTATCAACATTCAAAGTTTGTAAGAGCAATATTAAAATCTGTCCCTATTTTAGGGGCTTCATCAAACCATCATTTATGGCATTGTCCAGATGTCTTACTCTAAGAGGTTAAGACGTATGTTTCAGTTTCATTCTAGCATACTTCTATGACATATATATGTCAAATATGTCCTTATCTCTGGTTAATTGTCCCTGAATTATGTTAGCCTTTGTGTAGATGTGTTTAACTAACAGATTGAGAGCTATCTGTGAAGCCCTGGTGATCATTGTGGCATTCCAGCAAAATGGCAGACTGTACATGCTCTGCTTTCAACAGTATTGCTATCCGTACATATCCTATAAGGTACATATCCTATAAGGAAGAAAAAAATCTTGCAGAGACTCCAGAGAGAATGATGCCAGGTGGTATGACTACAGGAAACCAAATTTAAATTCAAAGAAGTGGGGACATTTAAGGCCAGAAATTTTCTGTTTATACATACAGACTATAAGGCAGTAGGGGAAATAAAGGGGTTAAATCTTATTTCGTCAATCACAACAAACCAAACAAGAAAAACTGAAAATTAATCATAATGGTAGCTGGATAATATGGAATGACCCTATGCAAGTGCAAACATGGCTTATAGGGAATATTTCTGCACCCAGTAATGATGATCCAGACTTCTTTAGTAAACTCTTCCTTGAGAGGGGGAAACGGGCCGGGTGAGGGCTAAACTAAGCAGTGTCGGTGGAAGACTTTAATTGGATAGCAAACTATACAGGCAGCATGGGAGGAAAAGAAACCCACATGGGAACCCAGCAACAGGTGAGGGAATAGTTAGACAGTTTAAATTAGGTGGATAGTTGGATAGAGAAACATGGGGAGTGAAAGGAGGTCAACTTTTCTAGGGGCCTCGGTAAACAGGACATCTGAGTAGGCTTAATTTTAATGCTCAGATCAATGATGAAAATTGTGGTTAAAAGGAAATCCAGGATATCAGTTTGTCAGAATCCACAATGGTACCAGCAACAGTACAGGAAATTCACCAAGAGGACAAGAATAGAGGGTGGAGGTGGGCTCACTATAAATGGAAGGGGAACCCAAGGCAGGAAGTATTAATGGATATAATTAAGAAATGAGACAGACAGAGAAGAAGTCAGATAAACCTGGTGGGAGGGGTATAAAGCTGCACCATAGGGTGAATTAATACAACAAGAGAGCAAAGACAGAAGATAGGTAAAAGAAGAAATTATACAGAAGGAGAAATAGCTAGAAGAGCTACAAGTAAAAATACAAGGGAAGTGGAAAGTGATGGAAGAGGACAAAGGACAGATAGTGGATTTGAAGACTGAAATAGAGCTACTGGATGTCTCTCAGGGTGAAGCAGATTTGGCCAGAAGAAGGGACTACCGGTGGCTACAAAGTGAATGGCATGTGAAATGGATAATGTGGGTATTTTTGTCTAGGTGTGAGAAAGTGCTAGAGGATCAAATTACAGCAAGGGTGGAAGCTAGTACAGACGTAGCAATTAGAGAAGCAATTAAGGATTACTGTACAAATTTATACAATGCAGAGTAGGAAGATGGTCTGGAGAAATGGGGATTCCCCACAGCAAATTCAAGATGTCTAGAAGTTGTATACAGTCAAGGATGGGATCAGTATATCACTGACAGAGAGTTAAGTGAAGATACAAGAGAGTTAAATAAAAATAAAACTTCTGGTGTATATGGTTACCCCACAGAATTTTATAGGTGAGGACAACAGCTCTTGGGGGATAAGGTGCAGTCTCTAAAAACTCAGACCAGGCAATCATCATGGTAATACTCAAAGGGAGTAAAGTGATGTGACTTTAGAGCCATTTCATTGATTAATTCAGATCTCAAAATAGTGGCAAAGATTGTGAAAATGCTTAGGAAAGATGCTCCCTGAAGTTATTGAGGAGGGACAAAGTGAATTTCTTAATGGACGATCCATCATGAGCAATGGCTGGTGGCTTGGAGCATTTCTGAAAAGCCAGAGTCAGGAAAATAAGACTGCAGAGATACTATTGTCTGATCTATGGAAAGAATTCATATCATTAAGTAGAGCTTTCTCTTTGCATGCCTCCAAAAAGGGAATTGAGGGAAGTCTTTTGTGGAGGATTAGGGCACTTTATGATAATCCTGCACTCAGAATATGCATTAATGAGGGGTGGTTGGATGTGAGAGACATTGGAAGGTGCTCAAAACAGGGTTCTCATGCTCCCCAAGTTATGGAGAAACGGGCCTATCTGGTGGAACAAGTCTTGACTAATCACCACCAATGGAGAGTGAGATAATTTATTCCTTCTATTTGTGTATGATTGTATTGTGATGAGTAGCAGCTTAGACTTGGTGCTGGACTAGGTATTAAAGGCATTTCAACACTTTAAACAGGTTTCTGGTTTAAAGTGCAACATGGATAAGACATTTCATTTTGTGTTTTGTACTGCCATTGCGAATTTTTAATGTATTAATAAAGCATTAATCTAAAACACACACGCGCACACACACACACACACACACACACACACACACACACACACACACACACACATATGCATGTGCATTCAGACGTGCACAAGCACATGCATATGCACACACAAAGACAGTATTACCTGCGTAGAAAACATGAATAAGACAGTTATGATAAATTTTGGAAAAACTGAGGAAGAAAGGAGTACAGGAAGCAGTTTACCCTAAATATCTGGGATTACTAGTTAACGACACGCAGGATGACACATGCGAAGAAAACCTGCAGAGGTAAAATGGAGAAAATGTAAAAACTGCAGGTGTTAAGTTTAAACACTATTATGGGTGGGATTAGGGCTAAACAAATCAATGGTTGTGACCCATATTATATATGTTTTAGGTGCTTACCACCATTGTACAGAAGGCAGGAATTAAGACAAGTACAGCAGATGCTGAATTCTTGGGCAGCAAGGACAGGAAACCAAAGAACTGCATCAGAGAAAAATGCAAATCCCATGCAAATATAATATAGAGAACTTTCCAATATAGACAGGTACTCTTTAGCTTTCAGCCTTAAGCATTGTTTACAAGAGGTGGGCCATGCTGAAAAATGGGGAAGTGGTAACACTTAGAGAGAGCTAGGCAGTTGTTCGCAGCAAAAAGGCATGATGTGTGGCTAGAAGAAAGTCTGAGAGTGAGGAACTATTCTTAGGGGCTAGGTGCAAAAGAAGTGATCTGAATAAATCCAACAGTTACACGAAACATACATGTAAGCATAAAGAGGTGGAGTAAATGTGGAATCCAGAGATGAATGCAGATCATGAAAGCAGGAAAATGGAAAGATCATACACAGATAAAGGAAAATTATGATCTATAGAGAGGGGATTGGTTTACTTTTGAACTACTGAAATGCATATATAAGAAGGCAAAAAAGAATAAACCAAAGTTGAATAACATATAAAATAAAATATATAAAAAACTATATAAAAGGTACAGATGGGATTATGGAAAGTACCATGTTAAATATGGTTAGGAGTTAAAAGGGATAGACCCAGCCTGGTGTTCAAGGAAATGTGGAGTAAGAAGATGGAGGCATTAAATAAGAAAGTGCAAGGGAGATGAAGAGAAAAAAGGGTGGTGTCTAGTCAGGAGATTGGGTGTAAAAATGAAAAAGTGTAGGAATACTTGATAGATTGTTTAAGATTAAGAACCAGCAGCTCAGAATCATTTTTGGAAGGTACCAGACACCAAAGAAGTTTTTCAGGGAACAAAAGCTGAGGCATAATCGTTGCTGTAAACATGGTGAGGAAGCAGGTATTGTACACAATTTTCCACTGAGATACAAAACATTCTCGATGCATGCCCCTAACAAGATTGGAGTTTTTGATTCCTAGGTATAGATATCAAATCAAACTCTATCAACAAATAGTTTATCAGGGTATGTGGCTAGCACGCAATGTTGTGAAGTTGCAATAAGCAAGAGACTGGAAACACCCTGTATCTTTTCCGTATATACCCTTGAGGTCATGCCTATGTAGGTTAGTTAGGCAGATTTTATCAAACAAGTTACCAAGGTCACAAGGGGGGGATTCCTTTGATGCGGAGTACACTGGCGAATGTTTTGGGCTTTAAAATAAAACAACTTGAGGGGTGATTGAAAATAATGGATTGTATTCATTATTCATGACTTAATATATTGACTCAGATGTGCACATAGTGTATATAGTTATGTTAAGCTTGGGTTGGGAGGGTGGCCTAATGGTTAAGGTGTTTGCCTTACAAACACAAGGTGCAGGATTTGAATCTCACAAGGGATAATTGGCTAGGCTTAAAATGGCTCGCAAGGGCAGTTAGCCTACTATGAACCTATAACAATCTGAGTTAACGTGTGTTTTGAATTCATTGTAAATTGTTTGATATATTTTATTTTTTTAGTTTGCTCATATATAAAATTCCAATAAAAAAGCAAGGAATAGGGTGGGAGGTTCCTAGGCTACACATTTGGCAGAATGATCAGAATAGAAGTCTCAAATAATACCAATAAGGTAGCTTGAGATACTACAGTAGAAATAATCCCACCCCTGTTGTTAAAAGGATTGGTAGAGTGAGTGAAGCATGAACGCAGAGTTAAAAACCTGAGCTTGGTTTACACTATTTGAACCTATGATGTGCACTGATTCACACCTGTGTAGCCAGATGAAGTGGAGCACAGAGGCATGCAAGTCACATTAATTTAAAATGGCAAGAAAAGCTACTTAGCTAATCAATAACACCTTTGCACTTTTTGGGGGGATTATGGGTTTGCCCAAGATAAAGTCTAGTTCTTTTCTCTCACTAAGAAAACTTTGTTATGCAACAAAAGCAAGCAGTTATATTATACAGAAGTTACTTATTGCCGATGGCTAAATAAAAAAAGTAGTAACTCAAATTAAACTACATGATGTCACTTTGCTGGTAGTAGATGGGTTAATAATTCTGTAATAAAATAACAGGAACAGATGTCATTAGCACCATATATTTTGATATCATCATACCCCTTAAATCAAATATTTTATTAAAAGTGTGCCCTGCTCATAAAAAATGCCTATACACCCAGATTCCATACAGTGGGCATACAGAGACTGCAAAAGGGGTGCCATCCCACACTTACTATACCAGCAACTGAAACCAATCCTCCTTGGGAAGATATGATTCCAGAAGGTGGGATTTGCCCAATTCATTACCTCACAATTCCAAGGTACTGAAACAAATGTTTGCCCACTACACCCAGACTAGATAGTGAGATTTAGAGATTTATTAACATTGTGGTTAATGAATCTCATTACCTATTCTGAGAGCAGTGTCAAAACTGCTCAAGGACTTGCAGAAAGACTGCCAAGTGTAGCTGAAGTTCTTCGATGCAACTGGTCTGTTTGTAGTTGGACTTGGTTTTGCAAACGAGCCTTATTGCAACACCAGGTCCAAAATGCAGTTGAAGCTACCAGACAATAAGTCATATAGAATACAGTGCCACCTGCCCAGCAGAAGCATGAATGCAGTCATGACAGCTAGCATAGCAATTATGACTGCATTCACACCATTCAAGAAGGGGAGGGTGGCCTAATGGTTAAGGTATTTGCCTTACAAACACAAGGTGCAGAGTTTGAGTCTCACAAGGGGTAATTGGCTAAGCTAAAAATGGCTTGCAAGGGCAGTTAGCTTAGTACTAATCTATGAACCTAAGGAATCTATGAACAGACATGCAGGGCCACTTGCCCATAAGTGATTTGTATTTTTCTTTTAACCAAATAACACAACAGGCCATCTCCAAAGAATTTTTAGGGATGGCTGACATTACACATAACTATACTGATGCATGGTCCCAGGTATGCTTCTTCAACATGTAGAGCCTACAGAGCTGCATGTGTATGCAGAACTAGGTACTGAAGGTAGTCTGGCTTTCTGCTAGGTGCTGTCTGCACTACCTATTATCGCATACAGGTGGAAGTTCCACCTGGTAAAGAACCCCATTCATTTCAAAGGGCTTCAGCATTGATTCAGCTTGCCAATGTACAACACAATGAATTATGCTGGTGAAGTGAGGCCTGTTCCCCTGTTCAAATCAGATTAAGGGCTCTGCCAATCCCCAGTAGCATGCACAGAATTGGACTGATGGAACCCTATTTTTTGGGGTCTCATGTGAAATAACTGCTCATTTTGATGTGCTACTCTACATCCAAGTAATTTTGGAATCCTGCCAGTAGAAACCTCTTTTAGCTCTAGCTATATTGTAATCATTGTCTAGATACCATAAGATATTTTTAACGTCTTAATTTTAAAGAAGTCCATCCTAGAGCTAAATTTCTGTTTGGCTTATTTTTTTAGCCATTATATGTAGTGCAGCTGTGTACAGTCATACCAGCTTGAAATAAAGTTTCATGTTGAGTCATTTGAAAAAAGTTACACTGTTGCTTCAGGATTGCACTTTGGTGGCCTTCATTAATGTGCAACTCTAAAGTGCTTCAACACTGAAAGCTCCACCTCTTCACATTTACATATGATGTGCAACTCTGAAGTGCTTCAACACTGAAAGCTCCACCTCTTCACATTTACATATGGTGGCACTCCTTGTTTTGGACTCAGGTGTGGAGTAACTGTTTAGCATAGGGTGTTACTCCATGCTCAAGTCCATTTGGAATCCCACTTGTGTGAAAGCTTATGCATTAGAAGTTCTTTAATTTTTTTTTTTTACTGTGTGAGTGTGTGTGTGTGTGTGTGTGTGTGTGTGTGTGTGTGTGTGTGTGTGTGTGTGTGTGTGTGTGTGTGTGTGTGTGTGTGTTTGGCAATCAGAATTTTTTTTTGGGCATGGTTCTATAGACCTGACAGCATTTTATTCCAAAATGATACAACCCCTCAAGGTTTCATTTTTTAAGCACCAATTCCATACTACCTGCAACTACTCAAAATTTGCATGTTGCCTGTAGACAGCATGTAAGACTAGTAAAGGGAGCCCAGCCTGGCCTACGACATCAATAGAACTTTCTGGCAGGACAGAGTTGCGTCCCAGAAGCTCCCCCATCTGTGGAATAAGCTTTTTCTTCACATTAAACAGAGTACATCTCTGACCTTGTTTAAGTGTAACCTGGAAATTGGATGGGAAGCAGAAAATTTACCCCCAGGATCCCACCTGTGTCCCTGCTTGACAGGGGCAACAAGTACTGACTGTGGGAATATGCGCATAAAATTTTGGCTAGGTTTATAAGGGCCTCAGGGCCAGTAGCCTAGTAAATTTCTCTGATCCTATGGTCATGTCTTGAAGCTTTGTGTCACCACTAGGGAGATTTCTTTCTTTCTGAAGCATTACTGGCAGAACTTAGTAAGCAAAGTTTCTTTTTTGAATATAATAAAACAGTCATGTATGTTTATACCTGCATCGGCAGCTTTTATCAATAACTTCCACACCTCTCTTACTCAAAGATCACAGTATTTCCAGCGCTTTACTAAATGTTGTCAATACAAACGATTGCAAGCACAACTCAGGCAATTTATCCTTTGCAACATTCCTTTTTCTTTCTAAAGCCCTTGATATCATTTCTCAACAAAAGCTACTTGACAAATGTCATGCTCTCAATCGTACATAAACGTCCTTCTCCTGGTTTGGTAGTAATTATATAACAGATTCCAAGAAGTAAAATGGCAATCTGAATTGTTTTCATTTCTCCCCACCTCAGTAGGGATTCCCCAGAGATGCAGCCTCTACAATTCAACATTTTTTAAATGCTCTACAAGCTGCTGCTAAACATACCATCTTGATCGAATATATGGATGACTTCACAGCAATCTGTTCAGTCTTAAGCTTAACCTGACTACAACAGCTTGCTCAAGGGTCCTTCTACTTTATTGATACTTGCCTTAACAACTGTCAGTTAATTCTAAAGCAAGAAAATTAAATAAATAAATAAATTCTATTCACCACCAGCTCTCTTTTTCTCAGTACAACACCTCATAATCTTGTCATCAGACAATACCAGTATCAGCACTGTTCTACACAGCAAAATATTACATGTCACAATAGATGACACCTTGAAGTTTTAGCTCCATTTCCAGCAAGCCATAAAAACACACAAAAAAAACTAAGTCATCTGTAGAACAAGACACTTTGTCACTGACTCTACCAAGAAAACTATCACTTGTGCTAATCTAGTTCCAGAACTCCTCTATGATTCTTCTATCCTCATCAACCAACAGGCTGTACTAAAGGTTATTCACAAATTATTCTAGAATAAAATAGCTAATCTGGCCACAAACTATTCTTAATGATCCTATCACTGTATATTTCTCAAGCAGTTAAACTGGTTAAAGCTAAACCACTATCTCATATAGTGTCATTTTGTTTTAGTCAACAGTCTGATGCATAAACCCACTAAATGCTCTGCATTATTCAACATTCTACATCTGTATTCTTCAACTAGGCTACTTTGCTCAAAATAGAAATGGCTTCAAAATATAAACAAGTCATACAACATTGCAAGAAATGCATTACACTCTAATTACATCTCCAAAATCTTGAACGCTGCCCTCTACCCAATTAGGCTAATTGAAAACCAACAAGTTTTCAAATTTGAACTACAAAATACCCGAACAACTCTTAAATATGTCCCTGCTCAGCTCAGGATGATCCTGAGCCTCTCCACATACTCACCTTAACTTCCCCTATGTGCACTCCTCAGTTTGACTAATTTACCTTCTCATTATTAACTTCTCACAAGCTATCCCTCCCTACCCCCAGGACTCCTACTCCCCCACCTGTTATGCAGCTGTTATATGTATATCTGTATAACAAGGTACTCATCTATTTTGCCTGCACTGTTATCTACTTCCTATGCAAGGCTAAGAACAAGTAGTATTTACATGACTGAATACAAGCACCTCCTGCCTTTACTCTTACAACGTGTTGTGCTCTATTATACCATGACCCCCCATTAACATTCCAAAACGTGCACGCTGATTGGCCAGCGTGCACGTTGTAAATCGACTTATACTAATGGAAAAAGGTCCGGTCGCCCAGACTTTTTCCATTAGTATAAGTCTCTTTTAAAATACTGTCTCGCTAGGTTAAAATAGTTTAAGATAGCGACACAGGTTTAAAAAAAGCAACGGAGATCTCCATTGCTTTTTTTAAAGCTGTCTCACTATGTTAAACTCCTTTAACATAGCGACACAGTGTGTAAAAAGCAATGGAGATCTTGCTTTCTCCGTTGCTTTTTTTTTTAAACCTGACTCGCTATGTTAAATGGGTTTAACATAGCGAGACAGCTTTAAAATAAGCAACCGAGATCTCCGTTGCTTATTTTAAAGCTGTCTCGCTATATTAAACCCATTTAACATAGCGAGACAGGTTTAAAAAAAAATGCAATGGAGAAGGCAAGATCTCCATTGCTTTTTACTGTTTCACTGTGTTAAATGGGTTTAACATAGTGAGACAGCTTTAAAATAAGCAACAGAGATGTCCATTGCTTATTTTAAAGCTGTCTCGCTATGTTAAACCCATTTAACACAGCGAAACAGTAAAAAGCAACGGAGATCTTGCTTTCTCCATTGCTTTTGGCCACAGCTCTGATGTACTGCGTAGGCATGCGCAGTACATCAGAACTGCCGCGGATACCAGACAGCTGCGGAAGGGCAGCAAAGAGGCATTATACAATGCCATTATTTAAGTAAAGTAATTATTTCTTTTCTTAAATAATGTCATAGTATAATAGCAATAACCCACTTCTGGGTGTGGGTAATGTGGGATTTACCCACGGTTGTCTTGCCAACCGTGGGTAAATCCCGCATTACCCACACCCAGGCATAGGTTATTGCTATAATGACGCTTGTCTGCTTCCACTAGTATTTCCAGTCTGAATCTAAACTTAACGATGTCTAAACATGTTATACTTTAGGAATAACTAAATTATGTATGACAGTGTTTATACTTCAACTAACTTCATCTGCTGTAGTAGAATGATGATTAAAAATACTACTGTTGTACAGTGAACCTTGTTACATGAAGTTAGTGTACTCTACAGATAACTGAACCTTAACTAAATGTATTGACTGCAGTTTCTACCATTTTTATAAAGTTTTCATGTGTGTCATACCACTTCTTCATGAGCCTCCACCACAAAAAGATTTTTTACTTCAGTCTGACTTTCCTGTTAACTCATTAGCATCACTTTCCTAGTAAACTAAAGTGATAAATAAATGAATTAATTAACTAGGATTAACACAACTGTTGCTTTATTGTTTGAAATTATTCTTATTTGTGAATACAAATGTCTATCACCAGCATTGATAGCTAAATCAGGTTATGTTAAAATGTCCCAGTTCTTCTTCAGTATCTTACATACAGTACTCATATTCATGATCTAAAATAGATATTAAATCATCTGCTTCTAGCTAATGTCTATATATATGAGGTCATTGTTCCCCTGTACTCTTCACTTATCAGACCAATGATCGAGTACAATGCCCCATTCGGGATGTATCTCGCCCGACATCTGCAGCAATTGGAGAGACCCCAAAAGTTTCTCACCAAAAGGATAAAGGGACTCCAAAATCTGTCATATGCTGCCAGATTGAAGAAACTCCAGCTCTATTCAGTCGCATACCATCTGCTCAGAGGTGACATGTGCCTGACATACAAGGCCATGTCCAACCCGGAATTAATGGACATGCTCCACCTCAAAAAATCCAAATCCACCAAAACCACTAGAGCAAGCGACTTAAACCTTAGCACGGATATAAATAGGACGTGCTGGAGGGATAGATTAAATGTGAGACTCATTAATTTATAATTTATTATATTATTTTTTTATGTTAATTTTTATTTATCAGCATTTTTAAAGTTTATTTTACACATGTTTTATATAAGGCTTGTACACTAGCTATTGTATTAACTAATATTGTGAAATGTAGCTTTATATTGCGTGTGACTATTGCCTTTTTAAAAGGTGATTGCTGCTCTGAGGAAATTTGATGATGTCATTTCCTTTTTGTTCTGTTTTTAATGGAGTGTGTGTTTGAATTGTTCACTTTATCTCTGATGAGGCTACGGATTGCCGTGGCGAAAACGTCTTGGTTTTTAAAATAAACGCATTAAGGTTTTTTCATCTTATTTTTGTGTTTGGTTTGCTGCCGACAAGGACCTCGCTTTGTGGATTTACTGGTCTTTTTGCTTTTTGTGTGGTTTGTGGGATAGATTTATCACTCAGAGACTCCCTATGCTGTGGAATAGAGTCCCGGTCCATGTGAGGCAGAGCACCTCGCTGGCTCTGTTCAAGAGAAATCTTGACCTGTGGATGGGAGATCGTAGGTTTACCCCGGGAATCATCTCTGTGTCACTGCTGGACAGAGGCACAACAAACTAATGGGTACAGTATTTTTTCATATAAGGGGTGGCGTAAGCCACAAAAATTCGGGCTAGGCTTATAAATGCCTTGGGGCAGATAGCCTAATATAAACCTATGAACCTATGAACCTATATGTTCTGTTGTGTACTGCTGTTTTTTTTAATACTTGGAAAAGTGTGGGATGCATGCAAAAGGTTACATTATGTTCCTTTACTGATGCTGTCTTAAACTTCAGGCTGTGTTTTTTCCAGATCATCATTACATTTTTATATATTTCTCCTGTGGTTGTTTCAAAAAGTGGTTTCAAGGGTATTTCCCGTAAGTTTTCAGAACCATAGTGAGAATAATGTATCCTATATAAGTACTAGTAGATGAAAAAATGACCTCAATATTCCTCTAATCATGATTACTTCTAGTACCTCTTCCCAGTTTATCAGTCCCACTTCTGCCAAGACAGCAGTATTTAACCATTTATGGAATGATCTACTCCTGACATAGATTGAGGAGCCTTTTGTTGCTTAAATGTACAAAGGGTAAGAACTGGACAATGATAGCTCTTGGAAGTAAGGTAAAACATATTTGAGGTTTGTTTGTTAGTATTTATCACACACGCTGCTATTGCCTGAGATGTACTTCCCTATGTCACTCAACAGGCTTTCTCTACCTTTTTTGTTCTTACACATTGGATATACATCTATTAACCAGCCACAAAAAACAGCATAACATAACTTGACTATGAATGTTTTATGTAGCATATTGAAGAAGAACAGGAACATTCTAACATCACCTGAATCAACTACAATTGTTGGTGATGCACCAACATTAATATTTAACAATAACAATAAGAGGGAAACAATATGCTATTCTGCACCTGCTACCCTTCAGATGCAACACTAAACTGAGGAATCATCTGCTTCAGTTGGTGGTAGCTTAGGGGGATGTAAGAGATCCCACAGTGCCTATCAAAAAGAGTAGCGGTTCTTTATTTAAAACAGCATTTACGATGCTATTTACAAACTTGTATATTTTCATATTTATAATTTATATAGTATGCAATTTTCCATTCCTTTTGGTTGTCATACAATCAGAAATATCCTACTTATCATTATTATATTAAACTTCTATCTTTATTATCCTTATTTTACCCCCACCCCTTTTTTCCACAACCACCATCTATTTTTTCTTAAAATTGCAGCTAGTCTCCATTTACCATTAAACATGATTTCATTTATCCTATCATTCCAAATGGCCCAAACAATGTGAAATAATCTTTTGTCTATTTTACTAGCATATTCCTATATTAAACTTCTATCTTCATTATCCTCCTTATTTTACCCCCACCCCTTTTTTCCACAACCACCATCTATTTTTTTCTTAAAATTGCAGCTAGTCTCCATTTACCATTAAACATGATTTCATTTATCCTATCATTCCAAATGGCCCAAACAATGTGAAATAATCTTTTGTCTATTTTACTAGCATATTCCTTATTTTTGTGGCTATAATATCCTCACATAATCATATCCATAAGTATTTCATTTACCTCCTTTATATTTTAAAAGGACTGTTTTTCACTTAATGTTTCCCACAATTTTGCAACCCTATACATTGTACATTGTAAGAAAACATGTTCCATAGTTTCTTCTTTACCCCAATATATAAAAAATTATTTCACATATTTTTTATATGGCATATTTCCTTTTATTGGTAATTTATTAATCTCTAATCTCACTTAGTGTACACAATCTGTATTCAAGAATATCCCCACCACATTCTTTGTGCTTTCTAGTTATTGAGAAAGATTACACTAAGTATATGAGTACTCTACATGATGTGGTAACCTTTATGAATCCCCAATGATATTTAAGGCTGCAAGAACATCAGTAGCAAAACTAATATTAGGAAGAAGAAGGTGTGAGTTATCCTTGTGTTGTCTGTTCACTCGGAATGGTGTATACTTAGTGTACACTTAGTACAGGCATCAAGGAATCCCGAGGTTGGCATTATATTTGCTTATTACACCATGCTTTTTATTATTTTATAGCTTTATCTTTTTTAGTCCAAGAATTAACATAATAATATTGTATCATGAAATGTTTATACAGCACTTTCCTCTCATTTTCTATTTCATTAATTTTTATTTTCCATAAAGAATTTCTCTTGGTAGCATCTTATTTTTCATTTTAATATACATTTCTTCTTTTAAAATTTTTAACATATCAAAGTGCCAATTATATTTGTACTTTGGCAAATTTACTACAAACTTTTCATTTTTATCATTTATCCAAAAACAAAACTTTATATAAATTCAAAGAAGCAACATAAATGATTAGGCTCATTAATCCTAAACCTCTATCTTCCTTATCCATATATATGACTCCTCTCTTCAATGGATTTAGTCTTGAACCCCATGGTGCAAAAATCATAAGCATAACTGCAGTATCAACCTCACTCAGAAGCTGCAGTGAAGACACGTCAAAGGTTTATGTATGTGCTTGTCTTCCAAGCAGCAGAACTGTTATCACAACAAAAAAATAAGGCACGGGAAATAAGGACTATAAATCTCACAGGAAAAATAATGTGTGTGACAGCCACATCAGCAGCAGCTGTGTGATCACTGCAACCTCTTACTAAGAATCCAAACGGTCATTAGAAGTGTTGCCCTGATAATGGAAAAGTACCAACCTAAGCAACATTATATAAATTATAAAATTCCTGCCCCCACCTTGTTTTTTTAAACAAGAAACATATTTATTAAATCATCCCTTACAACATGGGCAGTCATACATTTATATAAATATAAACAAGCCATACCAACACAATCCTACTTATAAATACTTTACATAACAAACTCTACTGACAGCTCTACCATTTTGGATTGGTTAATTAGCATGCAATTCAGCTGCTTAGCTATAATTCCGTGTTTTTTTCCTTGTTTGTGCTGTGGTGCACACCTCTACACAGCGCTTACTGAATCTTAAACTTTGCGGTACTATGTGCCAGACAGTGTAGTGTTTATTGAATTTGGCAAATTAACTACAAAGCAGATTAATAAAGATATTAATGCAAAGAACTACATATGTACAGTGTCATCATGTGTACCTGCGAGAATCACTGCCATTCCATGAAAAAACCTTTAGAAGAAAACAATGTCATGGAAATGACTTGATACACTTTATATCAATTTATTTTATAAAACACACAATAGTACTATACAGTCTCCAACACTGATGAGTCACCATGACAGGTCATATTCTAGACCCTCAGTGACAAAACACCTTTGTCCTTTGATTACATAGCAGATGCAGTCCTCCACAGTATTTTAATGTTCATTCATCCTTATAGCTTTTGTCCAGTTTAGCTAGTCCACCTGCTGACTAATAATGCTCATCCACTGTATCTGAGGATTCAGATAATATCTCAGACCAAGTCTTACTACTGTTTTCACTAGATTTTTCTGGGGACATTCCTATCTCACTGTATTTCTGACTCTTTGTATAACCTTTCTTGTTCTATTCTAAGTATTTGCTTTCGAAGGTTTTCGCTATAGCCCGCGACTGTTAGCTTTAAGGTAATTTTGCTTTTCAGTTTCTTCCCTTGTGAATCTCTTCACTTGTCTGTTTCCCCTTTCCTCCTTCTTCATCCCTTTTTAACCATGGCACTTTCTTCCATGCCTCTCTCAAAACTAGACTCTACTATTTATGTGGAAGAAGGTCTCTCTGTAATCAACGTCTTCCTGGGGGTGCCTTTATTTGAACTAGGTCACTTTTTTTATTCCTCATCAAAGCCCATTCCATTTCTTTCTCTGATAACTGGTCCTGCAAATTCACTGCCTCCAAGGCCAAGTTTTTCACCTGTACTTTTTTGATAAATACCTCTACATCTGTCCCTTTATGCAAAAATTATTTTCTTCTTTCCAGTCTCACTCAGTAATATAGCTGGATAAACCACTAACCCAGGCCTGACAATTCACATTTACAGCATCTCATTTTTTGCCTTATGCCATGCAATTGTTGTGAATAATCTGCCATTAATGTAAACCGTGAATTTCCCCACTAAACTCCTCTTTGCTTACTGCTTGCAGCTGTGATCTAGCCCTGCACATGAGCTGAGTGCATAACTACAAGAACGTGGTGAGGTGTATTATTAGAATGCAGTTTTATTTGTCCTACCTTGTGAATTCTCTCTATTCCAGGGTCTAAGTAGTCTAGCACCTCCAATAGCATTTTTTTGGATTGTTGCTTATAAATCCCAATCACCTACTGTTTCAGGTATACCTTTGATGTACACAATCACTCTTTGAGACCTATTCCCTAGGGTCATCCACCTTGTCCATCTGAAGATGTAGTTCCATGCGATTATCTTTTATTAGTGACTTCATGCTTGTTTTCTCCCCTTCTGCATGTATTGTCCATATGACACACTGCCACACCTTCGATTCTAATGTTTTACCTACTCCTATTGCTGTGTGTCAACTGCAGGGTGGGCCCCAGTCTCAGCTGCCCCTATTAACATTCTCTCAAATAAGATGAGAAATGTGTTGCTGGGCAGGCACTTTTAAATCTTTCAATTACACCTACTGAGTGATATTTCATTCATTCACGCCTAGCTCCTTAAACACATTCACATGCATGTGTGTGTGTCTGCATGTAACCACAATGTAAGCAAAGCCAGGTAGCACTGCATAAATGCATTTGATAAAACTCTGTCTTATAAATGTTACAATTCTTGTGCATAACACATGTGAGAACTATTTGTTACGTTGTCACTTTAATTATGCCAGAAACTTTGAAATAAAATAGTACAAGAATATTTGAAATACCCACTTGTGCAGGTATGCAGACAAGCATAATGTAAGAATAGCTAACATACACTGCATGGTTCATTGCATAAAATCCCCGCTATCGGTATCACTATTGCTTTGTATTACACATGAATACAGTTTGCTACATTTGCTACATTACTCTTTTATTTACATTGAAAACTTCTGAGAAGCTAGATGGTAGCCTTTTTGAAATCCTACTCTACGTATGTGAGGCTGGTATGTAGCCAGTCTTGAGTAGCAGCCTGTCCTCCCTGAGAGTGATGCCATATTATAAGTTAAAATAATGGAGCTCAACAACGGGCTTAGTTTTTGGTGTCATTCCAGTACATATCTGGTTGGAAGGAGATGTTTGAAAGTCCTAACTGTTTGTTAAGAGATGGAACTGCACATCTTTCTTCAGGACTATACTATAGAATTAGATACTATTACTCTTGCAGATTTTAACCACCAATCTGTAAAGTTTAAGACCTATACAACTACAAATAAATATGCATAATACTTTCTAGATTTCATCAATGCCAGCTCACTTGAATGCACATTGCTCTCACCTACCATGGTAGTAAATTTGCATGACTTGGTTTTCATAAAAATTTCACTGCTATACGTATTGTTGTCCCATCATTGTTCATGTTTGACTGCTATTCAATGGTCTTCACCAATAGGACTGTGGTCATCACCAATAGGACTGACTCCAATATGCCTAAAAACTGCTATATTTGAGTTCTCAAAGCAAACCTTTTACATCTAGCAAATTACCTGATGCAATTTAAATGTCCCTCCTGCCCTTGAGGTCTCAGTTGCCAATACTGCTATATTTGGAGAGAGTTTTTATTCTCATGTCAATGCTTGTATCAAGATATTGGCTCTGATCCATCACAAATACAATACCAAATTTAGGAACAACCCCCTAAGGTGGACTCTGGTATAAATAAACTACATAACAAAAGAAAAAATCCTCACCCTTAGGTTCAATCTGAAAAACTCATATTTGTATATTGAACCCAAGAAATTAAATAAATAAAGAATTTAGAAATAAACTCAAACCCACAAAGACAAAGTATGAAATGAGAATCACCACCACTAGCAAGAACATCTATAAATCCTTCTTCAGCTATATTAGGAACCTTAGGAACAATGCACAGCATTGCACTGAGTTGATAATTAACAATATCTCCTTTTCAAACCCTGAGGACAAAGCAAACATATTCACACCAATTCCAACTTTTTTTCCCTGTCATCTCCAGTTCCCCTCACATGACATATTATCTACACCCGAAAGCTCACCTTAGGTCACATTTTAAGCACTCTTCCAAAGGTAAAAATCACTTGCTCTATGGAGACCAGTAGTGTGCTGGGTTGTTTCCTTGCCAGTAAGCAACATTGTCTCATAGATCCATTCAAGAAGCTATTCAATTTCAGCTTATCTAATGGCTTCAAGCCACAGGAATGGAGAGCACCTGTAGTCTGCCCCCTTCAAATGGTTATATTTCAGTGAAGCAACAACTTCTTCTGTAAGGAGACTTGGTACTGCAGGCATCACATGGGAGGATGCCAAACAGCCTGCCGTAACAGGTTTCACATACAGGTAGAGCCATTGTGCCATTGTGTAGGGGCCATATTGGTTTTGTGGCAGGAACTGCTCTAATTCACTGTTAAATGGTGTCTTAGTCAGCCCAAATATATGTGGGGATGGCTCACTCAAACACAATTTTTAAAAACAGAATACAATTCCCTGGTTAATTAGTTCTTACACTTGCAGGTCCAAGCCTGTGGAATAGAAATATGCATGCATGATAGCTATACTACATGTTTTGTATACATTCTCTTCTCTTCTCTATCCTGCAGATGGTGCTGCATACAGGATGGGCAAATGGCCATACAGCTTCACCTGGAAAGGAGCTTTGGTATTGCAGACAGGCTCCTGCAGATCCAGAACTCCATACTCTTCTCCTTTCGGTTGTTCCCATTAGGGGTCACCACAGCAGATCATTAGTCTGCAGAACAAGTGGCAGTAAAGTTTATGGTGTCAAGTTGCCAGCCCAGTGCCCAACTTCCTCAGAAGGCACACACATGCACATACTCACACTTAGAGCCAATTTAAAATGTCCAGTCCACCTGCAGCATTGTTTCGGAGTGTAGGAGGAAACCCAAGCACTCGGAGGAAACCCAAGCGAACACAGGGAGGACATGCAAACTCTGCACAGAAGGCACCTTAGCTGAGAATTGAACCAGAGAACCTCTTGCTGTGAGGTGACAATGCTAACCACTGCAACACTGTGCTGCTGCAGATCCAGAACTCCATACAAATAGAGCTATTCTGGCAGACATCTTCTAGTGGACCCAGTGGGTTCAACAAGTCCTCTGGTAGGACTATGCACGTCAATCAATGGGTAATGATATTCATTACCACAGCATGTTTCAGAATCTCATTACCTGTCACTTGCACATAGACACTCCCATTCAGTCAGTACCTTGATGTTGCAAGGTACTGATCTTGGTCTGTACTGCCACCTGTGAAGATGTCATGGCCAGGAATGAGGATGAACTTCAGGATGGTTAGCAATGCTGGATGACATAGGCTCACTGCTAAGCTACTCCAGACTGTTTAGAACCTGTACCTTATCTGATCTCTTCATTGGCACTCCGTCACTATAGTTTCAATATATGGTAGTCCCTAGTCTTCATTTAGAAAGCCTGCAGCAAAACATTTTTATTTAACACCACTTTTCTCAAGATTTTCAAAAATAAGTCAAGTTTTGGAATATTGTGTTCATTCTTTGCAGTATTATGTGAGCCATATTGTCATGGACAGGTTCTGCGGTTCCTGAAATGTTATGTACCACAATGTTAAAAAACTACCTCTCAACAACATTAAAGAAGTAAACTTGATTGCTCCATTTCAAATGTTACTGATTAAAGAAACAGTTTAGAAAAAAAATTGAATAAATTCCTTGTGTGTTAGTAGATGATATTGCCAAGTCTGCATTACGGTCTGAAGAACATGGACAACATCAAATATGATATATTGGCTTTATGCTGAAATTTACTGATGTTAAGTATCACATGCCTAATATTGCTTTCTGTTAGAGGTACATATTATAGTAATCCACATACATTTGGAATATTATCTTCCTGATAATTTACTGTTCAATAAACACTGCAGTATGCCTTTAGGTATGAACATCAGAAAATGATAAGGCAAACTAACAGCATAATAGATAACTACTGTGTGAGGTGTATGTTATTGCACTAAAATCAGATCATCAACCTGAAAAAAATAATCTATGACTGTAAGTTACTGTAGCATTATTACATTACCTGTAAAATCCTCACTGATTCTGATAATGAACGGTGTTGTAAAGGGTCTATATTAAATAATCAAACACTTAAAAAAGCGAATGCTGATTTATCGACCCTCTTTAATCAAATGCTTAAAATCCAGAACACTCGGAACAGTGCAAGTGCATAACATTATATATATTTAGCTAGATGCACAGTATGCACTGCGTTCTATATTGGAAAAATGAATAGGCAACTAAGAGAACACGTTAGGGAACATATTTATCACATTCGTATAGGATGGGAGCATAATGCTCTAGCAAAACATTGTAAGGCTCTAGGAATGTCCCATTCCTTTAAGTTTTGTGTTATTCAGGATATATTTCCAAGTAATAGAGGGGGTGATATTGATAACTTCACCCAGGAATGTGAGTTAAAATGGATTATTAGATGTAGGGCAGATAAACCTCCTGGGCTGAATGATAAAATATAGCTAAGACCCATTTTACGTAAGAGAAGAGTTTTCAAGCCCAAAATATGAAATGCATTAATACTGTTGTTACTGTTTTATAAGTTTATAAACTAATGTTATGCACTTGCACTTTGAGGACAAACTGGGATTGTCATTAATTTTATAAGGTTTCATAGATTTGTTTTTTTAAAAAGTTTTTAAGAATATTTTATTAATTATGATGTGTGTGTAAAATAAGCCTATCAGCTGCTATTACCTGCTATTTAAATCAGTTTTTGATGATGTTAATTAAAGTCTGAAGAAGCCTTCGGGTGAAAGCGCTTACTATTATATAGCAATAAACTGTTTTTATACTTCACTACTTCGTATTGATTTGTGAGACTATTTGGTGCCTTTCGTTATTGGATACTAATGCCATTTGGTTCCTGTGCATGCGTTGGAATATAGACTTGGTGTACTTTGGTTTTATTTACATTATGGTTATATATACAAATACATTAGTGGGAACTCCAATAATTGTTACACTATTGCACGCAAGATTTTGGTATAATTGCAGGGCAATGTAGCGAACAGTACGGAATGACATAATAGTCACAATATTTAGATCTCCAATAAAATATGGTCAAAATGTTGGCACTCAAATGTTGAGTGCCAAAAAGACAAAAAAGAAAGATCGAAAATCCAGAAAAGAGTGAACCTGTTTCATGTTTAGCCTCTTCGATTTCATATTAGAAACCTGCGTTCAGCAATAATTTGCTTATTGCCTATGAGTCTTTGTCCAGTGTAGGTACTGTACATGATTTAATATAACTGTATATCACAATGTGCCTTCAGAATGTACTTTGATGTCACTATTATGCACACACTATACAAGGATAATACTACCACCACAATTGAAAAGAATATTGCATGTAGTCAAAAATAACTATATGGCAAATTAAAAGAAAAGAACTTGCTTTAATGCTTTTTTGAGACTGTTTTGTTTAGAAGTCTCTTTAGCTATGAGATGGTGCCATAGCCAAACATCTTCCATGTAAAAAGTTGTGCAAATAGCCAAACATCTTCCAAATAAAAAGCTGTGCAAGTAGCCAATGTGTGAAATAATACAGACAAACCAGAACAGAGGAAGAGCAGTTGCTACCACACTGTACTTTAGAACATACTCATTTGTGCCTCCATTGCTTAAACATACAGATTACTAATGTACAAGAGTGACTGCATGTTAAGCTAACAAACCGTCCGCAACAGCAATATAGGTATATTTTCAATGTGGGTTATGCATATGGGGGGGGGGGGGTTACACTGTATAACTATAAAGTATATGGAAGGCATACTAGAATTACAGCTGTACAGCCCTAAGCTTGGAATACATAGCACTAGTCTAGATAACTAATATTATAAGAACATTATTATTGCCATTTGACAAATACTCCTGGGTAATATGCAGAATAATGGTGATGACATCCTGAGGATGTGTACAGATAGAAAAAAATGTCTCACTTAGTCTATAACCTGTATATACTTACCTGACTTTTGACATAAGTATCAGCATATCCTTTATTTATTTAACATTTGTTAACCGGGAAAGTCCAACTTGGAGCAAAGCCAATTTTCAGTGGAAGCCTGGGGAGAAAGGCTCCAGATGCATGTCTTTGTAACGTGGGAGAAAAAGCAGAGCACCTGGAGGAAACCCACACAAATGCAGGGAGGACATACAGAAGACACCCCAGCTGAGAATCAAACTGGAGAACCTCTTGCTGTGAGGCGACAACACTACCACAGCACCACTGCACCATCCTATTGCAGTACTGCTTCCAATAAACCACAATAAAACTCCCACCAAAATCAGATGAACAAAAGTGCTTTACAAACCTCTGGCAGTTATGCATAGGTCTACTACAATCACCCAAGTTCCAGGTACTCAAAGATAACTTCTCAAAGCCAGGAACTTGATAATTCTGTAGAGTTTGGGCAAGATGCAGTGCCTTTAAATTATTATTTATTCATAGAAACTGGATCTTTTGCAGCCTGCTCCTATGACCCTTCTGCATTACAAGTGTGATAACATTACCTGAGTCATAAACTCTACTGTATGATTAACATATGCAGGTTGTAGTTTCTGTCTGCACTTATTTTGCATTCGGTTCACTCATACAAACAGATGTCATATTCATGTTTAAGGTGCTATTTGGATTGACTGGCATCACTGGGTTAAAGCTAAAATGAGCTGCATAGACAGCAAAAATAGCTGAAAATTTATTCACCATGTACATTAGAGGAGTACAGCTAAGCAAAATCTAGACATTGCAGAAAACGTGAGGAAATGAGAAGCAGATTATGTTTACACATTGTGTACAGAAGTCAGTTTTTGTAAATAAGTCAAAATGAACAGCAAACTAGAAACACAACAATAATCATGAGGAACATAACTCTCCTAAACAGTGTGCCACTCAACAAAAGCCCCTGAGGCAAAACAGCATGCCCAACACACTAGTCATAGGTGAGTTGATAGTGAGGCACACTGATGTCCCACTCACTAGGTTGAATAAGGAGAAAGTAACAGTCAGCTGCCTGTCAGGCACCAGGATCCACCACATAACTCATGCTCTCAGGTCTCTCAACAACAGGTACAAATATGACTCTTCATTGTACATGTGTGTATGAATGACCTGAGATGTACCTCCCTGGACTACATGAAAAGAGACATGGAGGCATTCTTGGATTATGTAGCCCAGGCGAGTATGACCCTAGCCCTGAGCAGCATCCTACTATCACCCAGAATTATACCACAGTACAAGCAGAAAATGAATGATTTCAACAACTGGCTGTTTCTGGTGTTATTCTAAGGGGCTCCAGTATCTGTCTGCTTGGGATGACATGATTGATGGACCTCGAAGCTTTGCCAGAAATGGCCTGTATCTATCACCTCTGTTCTTCCGAATACTGGCCAATGCTCTTGCCACCCCTATAGTGCCTTTTTTAGGAGGTGTTCCAAAGACCAAATTACCACCATAACAGCTACAAACAAATGCAATTTGAGGGTAATGCTGCTCAATGCTAGAAGTCTAAATCTCAAAATGCACTCACTCAAAGTACTACTTAAAATGGAGAACATCATCATTTGTCCTGTAACAGAGACCCGGTTCAAGGCAGCAGAAAGCACCCCTACACTACCAGGCTGCAACTCATTCCACACCTTTTGGCCCCAGAACTTGGACCAAAGCTCCAAAGGCGGTGATGTTTCCATATTCATAAAGGATGATCACACCTCCAGACTGGCAGGCCAGCATAACGCATCTGAGATACTTTAGTTGCAGCTAACATTGGGTAAGACAGTGATTCAGGTCATAGCCTGCTATAGGTCCGCAACCATGTTCCAACATTCCCACTCCACATTCCTAAGCACCCTGGAGAATATTAGGGTCCAACCTAACACTCTCATACTGGGCGACTTCAACTACCCCTCCATTAACTGGGAAAACTACTCATGTACCAATACACTTGCCCAATGCTTTCTGAAATTCATTAATTCCAGTGCCCAGGACCAGCTCGTTCTTACACCCACTAGAGGTAGCAACATACTTGACCTGGTCATTACTAACATGGGTGACCGTTGCTCTACACCAATAGTCAACACATCCCTGGTTAGATCCGATCACAAGCTAATCACCTTGGAAATCCACATCCCTCCCACCCCCCAACAAAGGTGACCACCATGAAAAACTTCTCAAAAGCTAACTTTGGGCTCCTAAAAACAGCGGTGGCTAACTTCATGGCACCCATGCAAATGGATAATAGTTGCATGACTGCCAAATCATACACCAATGCACTGTATTAACACGTACACAAATGCATGGATCTTGCCATACCCAATAGAACTAAGATACTCTCCTCAAAAAAAGGAAGTCAATCTGGTGGTCCACTGCTATAAACAAATTCTCCAACAGAAAGAGGAAACTGATGCGGAATAAGGCGAAGTCCAAAGACTGGAAACACTCCCTTATCAGCCTCAACAAAAGGTTGAGATCCCTTATCAAATCCTCTAAAGCTAGCTATGAAAACAGAATTGCAGCAGATAGTAAAGACAACCACAAGGCCTTCTACAGTTATGTAAAGAATCTCCATGGCAATACCCAGATTTGCTCTGAGCTACTGCACAATGGTACCTCCTATACCGAGCCAACAGATATTGCAAATATACTGGCGGACAGATTCACTGCTAACTTTGCCCCTCTACCTCCCCAAAGGACCAATCACAATACCAGTCGATTGCCTGACACCCAATATTACTGCTGCACAGGCCAAGAATACAGCTTCTATGGGACTTGACAGTATCCCTGGCCGTGTTCTACATGAACTACAGAGTGAACTGGCATCTCACCTGTGTGCCCTGTTCAATCACAGCCTCACCTCAGGCTTTGTCGCTACTGAATGGCGCACTGCTACAGTCATCTCTCTCTACAAAGGAGGAGCGACTACAGACCCCAGGAACTAAAACCCCATTAGCTTGATGAGTCTGATATGCAAAGCTATGGAATGCATCATCATGGACCTAATAAACAAGGATATAGGGCATCTCCAAACTCTGGATCCTACACAGTTTGGTTTTGTGAAGTGTAGATCATGCCTGCTCAACTTGGTGACTTCTTTGAGTCAGTCACCAGAGTTGTTGATGAAAGTAAAGTGATTCATAAAGTCTACCTTGATCTGGCCAAGGCCTTTGATACTATTCCCCACTCAGGAATCATAGAAAAAACTTACTACGCTAGGCATCAACCCCTATATCACTAGTTGGGTTGCAAACTGGCTCACAGATAGAACCCACAGTGTGAAAGTAGCTAACTCCAAGTCAGACTGCCGACCAGTCATGACTGTTGTTCCACAGGGTTTGGTCCTTGGTCCTCTCCTGCTTGGTATCTACTTCTCTGAAGTCCAGGCCAACATGAAGGGACTCTGGCTGACAAATTTCCCAGATGATTGCAAGTTGGGGGCTATTATTAACTCCCCAAGTGATGTTGACATCCTACAGAAAGGCCTCGATGAGACCAATGATTGGTGTCAGAACCATGGCCTTAACTTCAATGCCAAAAATTGTGTCTTCATTCTCTTTGGGAAAAACCCAGTTCCCTTGAATTACGACATTGATGATAGTCCACTGAACACAAAAGGCGTTATAAGAGATCTGGGAACATAGGTTGACAGCAACCTCTCTTTTGACCACCACGTTGCCACTGTGGTTAGAAAGTCCTTCTATGTGGCACATCTTATTACTAAGGGTTTTGCATCCAGGAGGAAAGAGGTCATTGTCTCCCTCTACTCTTCCCTCATTAGGCCAATCATCGAGTACAATGCCCCATTTGGCATGTACCTTACTAGACACCTGCAACAACTGGAGAGGCTGCAAAAGTACCTCACAAAGAGGATCCTAGGCCTTAAACACTTGTCCTATATGGACAGACTCAAAAAACTTCAGCTATTCTCTGTCTCATATTGTCTACTTAGAGGAGATCCCTGCTTGACTTACAAAGCCATGTCTGACCCAGCTCTGTTAGAAATGTTACATCTAAAGAAATCCCAACCCTTCCACTCCACACGCTCCAGAGACCTTAATCATTACCACAATCAACAGAACATGCTGGAGGGACAGGTTCATAACCCAGAGACTGCCCATGCTATGGAACAGACTTCCCATACATGTCAAGCAGAGCACCTCACTGGCCCTCATCAAGAGAAATCTTGATGAGTGGATGGGAAATAAAAAATTCACCCCGGGGATCACTCCAGTGGCTCTACTCAACAGAGGCACTAGGAACTAAGGTTGGGTGGCACAATGCCAGGGTAATCCTATGGGCTAGGCTTGCAAAGGCTCCATGACCATTAGCCTAGTACACACCAATGAACCTATGAATGTATGGAAGAAGGAACTTTTATTGAATATTATGAAACATAAATGCTGTCATTTTCAGGATGTTTTATCAAGCTGATAAAACTCCCTGAGTATGAAACATTTTTCTTAAGCTTTTGTGAAAGTTTTTTTTCTTCCATGGTTCCCAATACACTTTTGAATTAATTGGCTTGAATATTGTTACACTGAGATTTCTCCTTTTGAACCCTAGATTGTTTTACAGATTTTTCTTTAACAGAAAAGTTGTTGTTAATTTTCGGCTTAAACTGTCAAATTGACAACAGCATTGGTGCATATTACTGAATTTTTATTATTTTTTAATATGTTGCAATATGCTCCTTTAATGGCATACGGTAAATGGAGGGGGGATGGATTGTGGTAGTGTATAACTAGTTTTGTGAAGCTACCTGAAACTCCCTATATATGTTGAATTCCCTCATGAGTATTTTCCAGGATTTCTTCAACATGTGAATATGTTTGCACGAGCTATCAGAAAATTATTGGATGAATACTTTATGTGGTGAGTTGGGCAGCCACGGTGGTGCAGCAGTTAGTGTTGTCACCTCACAGCAAGAGGTCCTCCGTTTTGATCCTCGGCTGGGGTGCATTTTGTGTGGAGTCTGCATGTCCGTCCTGTGGGTTTCCTCCGAGTGCTCCGGTTTCGTCCCATATCCCAAAGACATGCTGTAGGTGGATTGAACACTCTAAACTGGCCCTAGGTGTGTGTGCCTTCTGTGGAAGGTTGGGCACTGGGCTGGCAACTGACACTGTAAAACTCCACTGCCAATCATGAGTGAACAGGTGATCTGGTGCGGTGACCCCTAACTGGGAAAAGAAGAAGACTTTATGTGGTGAGTTGTTTTTCCCATGCTGCATGTAGAGTTATATATAGTCTCTAAGGTGCAATATGTTTCACAGTGGAGAAAGTAAGAGACAGTTTTAAGTTAGATAACAAAAACATATCAGGAATATTAAAATGGCAGTTTTGAAAAAAGAGTGGTAGCCCAGTTTTTTGATAAAATTGCAGGATTGCCTAATGGCTTGAAATCAACAAATTTAGGACATTTAAACACTAATAACAAGGTTGGTCTTGATACTAAAGATCGGCTTTATATAAAGAAAGTTTACTTATTTTTAACTGTGCCATAATGGACTCTATAATGAGTATAGTTTTAAGCAATTAATTTATTCTTTTTTTGGTTATTGAATTGTTACTTTTGCTTTATTGGTGAATTTGTAATGGTTGCTCAAAACATTTTTTTTTTAATTTGTTTTATGTAGACTTTGTTAATAGCATTGTTATTTATACCTTTCTGAAATGTGCTGTGCATTTTTAATTTCATGACTGCATTATTTTTTAAGGAATGAGTTTGTAGTTTTACTCTAAAAATTTTGCATTCTCCCGAGTCACTTGCTTTGAAATGGTGCACTGCACATCCTATATTGCATATTGATTGTATGCATCTGTGTGTGCGTGCAAGTGTGTGCGTGTGCATGTGAGTGCATGTGTGTGTGTGTGTGTGTGTGTGTGTGTGTGTGTGTGTGTGTGTGTGTGTGTGTGTGTGTGTGTGTTGCATTATTTAAACTTTGGCATTTTTTTATAAATGTCGGTTCTTGGAAATGAGGTGTTGTATACAAGGATATATTCCAGTTCAATTCTCAGCTAGAGCGTCTTCTGCATGGAGACATGCGTGAATGGGTGTACCTTCGTTGAAGATTGTGCGTCAGGGCTGGTAACTCGGCACATAAAAATCAACTACCAATCATTAGCGGACCGGAGTTCCGCTGTGGCGACCCCTAACCAGGAAAAGCCGAAAGACACACTTTCTTAAGTTACTATCCAGCTATTGTCAAAGCTTAATTTGAGGAAAACAATGATGAATTGTGTCATTTTGTCAGAATGCTTTTAACCTTATATTTCTCTTTGGTAGTACTCCACAATCCCATTACAAGTCTGAGGAGTTATGTTATTGGGTATGGAAATACCAATTTACTATCCAAACTGTTAGCCAGATGTGCCTACATTTCAAGAGTCTCTTTCCCAATATCTGATGTCTGCAAGTTATATGGTGTGCTCAGGGGAAGGCCATTCAATTTGTTGGCCTCCTGCTCCATCTCACTTATTATCTACCTATACAACAAATCACGAAGATCATTGTCAGGACATAGTAGGAAGTCAGCAAATTTTAAAGTACAGAGAATATCTACATAATTTAGTAAAATCTGTTCTATTGGCAGTAGTATGATATAACTAAAACAAAAAGTGGAAGAAGCAAGAGGATGTCTCTTTGTGTGGGTGACATCTTGCTTAACCCATTTTTGTTATAGTTACGTCTGTCTCCTTTTTGTGGTTAGTTATTATACAATGACACCCCCCCATTAATATTCCAAAATGTGCATGCTGATTGGTCAGCGTGCAAGTTGTAAATCAGACTGATACTAATGGAAAAAGGTCTGGTCACCCGGACTTTTTCATTTAGTACAACTCTTTCTTTTTTTTGGGACAGCAACAGAGAACGGATGAGCTCCGTTGCTGTTATCTCGCTATGTTAAATGAGTTTAACATAGCTAGATATCTTAAAAAAAAAAGCAACAGAGATCTTCCTTTCTCTGTTGCTTTTTTTAAAGCTGTCTTGCTATGTTAAACTCGTTTAACACAGCGAAACAGCTTTTAAAAAAGCAACGTAGAAAGGAAAATCTCCGTTGCTTTTTAAAGCTATCTCACTATGTTAAACTCTTTTAACATAGCGAGACAAGTTTTTAAAAGCAATGGAGATCTTCCTTTCTCCATTGCTTCCACACACACAGTTCTGATGTACTGAGTAACCATATGCATGTGCAGTACATCAGAACTGCCGCAGAATACTGGACAGCTGCAGAAGGGCAGCAAGGAGGCATTATACAATGCCATTATTTAAGAAAAATAAGTATTTTTTTTCTTAAATAATGTCATTGTATAATAGCAATAACCCACTTCTGGGTGTGGGTAATGCTGGATTTACCGAAGGTTGTCTTTGTTTGGCCACTCAGGCTTCACCCTCATGACCAAACCACACCAACCGTTGGTAAATCCAGCATTACCCACACCCAGGCATGGGTTATTGCTTAAGTATGATGTAACATTTTTGTCTTAAACATTGTTCTTGGCAGCCAACCAGATATTCTGGAATTGAAAGCTGCTTCTAGTACTGGGTTAATGTAGCTCTCAACTCTCCTTGATTTTGCAGAATGCACTTGATTTTGCCTTATATACATGCCTCGTCCGTCATAATTGTTTTGATTTTTCTGTTAACTCACTGAAAATTGCACTCTGTCTAAAATACCATCTTCAAAACATGTATGCTGATGCAAAACATGTTCTGTTAACTTTCTAAGTGACTTAGAATAATATATAAAATTGCTGTCTTGTTGGTAGGGTATTATGCTTAATTGCTGATGTTTGTTCATTACTCTGGCTTTGTAGAATTAATGTGATTTGCAGGAATCAACTTGAAATATATTAATATCTCTACCATGTGTATGAAGCAAAATGAAAAAACAATCAATGGTCTTTTTATCACAATAAAATATCTGAAGTTCTCACAGATGTAGCTATGACTGCTAGGTGGGAGTGGGAGCTGTCTATTAAAGGTAACTGACCCTGTTGTTTGTTCAGTTTAAACAATCACTAACCTGTCTTTCTAACACTGTTGTGCATTTGTGTGATGTGAGATGTAATACTCTATTACTGTTCCCATTATTTTTTTCTTATTTACTTTGGTAACTACAATTGGACATCTGTGGTATACTCAGTAAGGAAAGTAGCTATAATGCATGGTTGCAGTGATATACCCCTACTGTTGTGTGATCATGTGATCACTGTGAAACATAAATCTCAGTAGTCCCTGATTTTGCTGAATATCCCTGATTTGGTCTCTTGACTAAATATAATTTTACCTACATCATGTCTTTGGGGATTTGGAGGAAACCAGAGCACATGGGTAAACCAGCACAGGGGAGAGTATGCAGACTCTGAACACAAAAACGCTGTAGCCAAGACTTCAGGTGAAGCCATTCACTATAACATATGAAGGATAGACAAAAAGTGACTATTTTTTGCAGGAGAGTTAGGAAGGAGGTAGCCACCAATCCAAGACAAAGGTTGTGGTATTCTGGCAAATCATAGAGGACTGTAGCCATTATATAATGACAGGCATTTGAGATTTAGACTTCACAGCCTGCTGAAAACACATGCAATTTCAAAACATGTTCTTCCAGCAACTTTTAATGTATACCAACTCAACGATAAAAAAGACAAAACCAACTGCTACACAAGGAGGAGCCAGGGATCTGCACACCAAATTCGAAAATCCGTAAAAAATGTCCAAACCAAGTAAGTAAACTTGTACTCAATGTTTATTTAAGCCACAAAGTCTCTGTTTAGCTTTTCATTGGTGACTCCTCACCAACTTCCTCAGAACAGGAAATAAACACATTCAATACATCCTGTTTAAATATTACAATATAACTCCCTACTTTTGCCACACTGCCACCTGTGGTCGGAATACAAAATTTCAATATATTAAAAAGAACATACAAAAAGACATGACTATTTAAAAACATATGTAAATATAAAACACTCCCTTAACGATATAAGATTAAAAAACAATAAGTCAATAGCCAACAGGCTTGACTTGGAAAAAAGAAACCAGAAATATGTATTAAAAAAATAAAATAAATAATTCACTTCATGGTAAATAAATTGGACCCATGATGGAGCAATACGTGTGCAAAAAAAAATGTTTTAAAAACAAAGGCTACTGAAAAACATGTATCATAATTTTACACATTAACGTATAAAATAGCAAAACTACCTTATCAAACTTTTCAATTTCAAAACACAGGAAACTGACAACATGTTGTTCAAGCCTGGAAAATGGTATGCTTCCAACCTCAATTGCCAAAACAATTCTCTGAGTTCCAACAAATAGGAAACAGGGCCCCCCCTGTTATCATGCACAACCTGATCAATCACTGTAAAGCTAAACCCATGCCCCAGGCACTCGCTAATATGTTTAGCAAGTGCATTAGCCATTTTTTCTTTCTTAATGGCATATAGATGTTCATATAGGCGCTCATGCAGTTTCCGGTCAGTTTTCCCTATATAGAAAGCCGGACATGAAGAACACTGGGCCAGGTAAGGTGTAGATACTGGTACAGCGATCGACATGGCATCCAAACAAAGAAAACCAAGTCAATGATAAAAAAGACAAAACCAACTGCTACACAAGGAGGAGCCAGGGATCTGCATGCCAAATTGGAAAATCTGTAAAAAATATCCAAACCAAGTAAGTAAACTTGTACTCAATGTTTATTTAAGCCAGAAAGTCTCTGCTTAGCTTTGTGTCGGTGACTCCTCATCAACTTCCTCAGAACAGGAAATAAACACATTCAACACATCCTGCTTAAATACTACAATATAACTCCCTACTTTTGCCACACTGCCACCTGTGGTTGGAATACAAAATTTCAATATATTAAAAAGAACATACAAAAAGATATAAGACTATTTAAAAACATATGTAAATATAAAACACTGCCTTAATGATATAAGATTAAAAAAACAATAAGTCAATAGCCAACAGGCTTGACTTAGAAAAAAAAACCAGAAATATGTATTAGAAAAATAAAATAAGGATAGGGGTGCCTATGGGGTCCCCTTGTGGGGCCAGCATAGCAAATTTGGTGATGGCATTCTGGGAGAAAGAGTTTGTCTTTCCTAACCCATTATTTAAAGAGAAAGTCGTATTGTATAACCGATTTTTCAACAATATTTTCATCATTCTCCAAGGGGGGAGGAAAGTAGCAGACTCCATCCTGGAATGCTTTAATACATCTACTGAATTCCTTAGGTTCACCTCTAATTTTTCCATGGAGAAAATTGCTTATTTGGATGTTGATCTGTCTAAGGATAACTACAGGGGTTGCTATATGGCCAACATCCATCCCAAACCTACTTTTTCAAACTCATATTTGCACTTTGAAAGCAACTATCCCTTTCATCAGAAGAGGTCGATAGTCAAGGGCCAACTGGTCTGGGTGGCCAGGATGGTGACACAGGACAGTGATTTCTTAAAGGAATATGAGTTTATCAGAGACATCTTTTTGAATTGGGGTTATCCCGGTCATCTGATTTCAGACCACTGTAATGAGGTTAGTCGCAAGAGGGAGAATGGGGTATATCTCCCCATTTTGGGCCAGTCTATTGCAGATCAAGGTGTGTTGGTTGACGATACCCGGACTAGATCTACTTATGCCTGCAGCTTCCTCACTACTTACAGTTTGGATGCGGGGGCTATTGCTTCTATTATTATGAAGAATTGGTGTTTACTTACACCAGACAATCAAGGTCGTTCAGCTTTAGGGTTAAATCCTCAAGTCATTTACAAGAGAGGTTCCAACTTAAAAAGCATCCTTGAAAGGAAACCTAGACCTACTCAGGCACGTCCGGGCATGTTCAAATGCAATATGTGCAGATACTGCCAATATGTGAAAGCGGGACCTTATTTTGCGATCAGAGAGAGAAAGTACAAAATCCAGGGGAGATTCAACTGTGCCAGCACACATGTGGTTTACCTGGTCCAGTGTTCTTCATGTCCGGCTTTCTATATAGGGAAAACTGACCAGAAACTGCATGAGCGCCTATATGAACATCTATATGCCATTAAGAAAGAAAAAATGGCTAATGCACTTGCTAAACACATTAGCGAGTGCCCGGGACATGGGTTTAGCTTTACAGTGAATGATCAGGTTGTGCATGATAACGGGGGGGGGGGGGCTGTTTCCTATTTGTTGGAACTCAGATAATTGCTTTGGCAATTGAGGTTGGAAGCATACCATTTTCCAGGCTTGAACAACATGTTGTCAGTTTCCTGTGTTTTGAAATTGAAAAGTTTGATAAGGTAGTTTTGCTATTTTATACGTTAATGTGCAAAATTATGATACATGTTTTTCAGTAGCCTTTGTTTTTAAAAAAATGTTTTTTGTACATGAATTGCTCCAACATGGGTTCAATTTATTTACCATGAAGTGAATTATTTATTTTATTTTTTAATACATAATTCTGGTTTCTTTTTTCCAAGTCAAGCCTGTTGGCTATTGACTTATTGTTTTTTAATCTTATATCATTAAGGGAGTGTTTTATATTTACATATGTTTTTAAATAGTCATGTCTTTTTGTATGTTCTTTTTAATATATTGAAATTTTGTATTCTGACCACAGGTGGCAGTGTGGCAAAAGTAGGGGGTTATATTGTAGTATTTAAACAGGATGTGTTGAATATGTTTATTTCCTGTTCTGAGGAAGTTGGTGAGGAGTCATAGATGAAAAGCTAAACAGAGACTTTGTGGCTTAAATAAACGTTGAGTACAAGTTTACTTACTTGGTTTGGACATTTTTTACGGATTTTCGAATTTGGTGTGCAGATGCCTGGCTCCTCCTTGTGTAACTTTTAAAGTATATCAGAGCAGTTTTTAAAATCTGTCCCTAATTTTTGCATCTTTGTCACTCGTTATTTTTTGCCTTTGTCCCTGACTCTTGAGCTAATATTCTCGAAGGTATCCTGTTAAACAGTCATTGATTTGACATGGCAGGAATAGTGCCAAATGATGTATTTGATTAAATCATTGGAAAACTTAATACAGTTATGGATTATGCTTGTGGAGGAGAAGGGGAGCTTAAGGTTGCAGGGCATTTAATAGTAACAAGTTGGACATAATCTCCTTCAGTTTTCACCTATAATGAAGACACTTCCAGTGTTCAGAATAGAAATGCCATTATTACATGTTAATGATGATAATTCACATACAGTAGCTGGTTTGTAATGAACTGGGATGTACTTCATAAATTACAGTAGTTAAAAAGAGAATAATAAACAAACAAACAAGCATATTTATCCTAAGGAAGTGGAAATGCAATTAGGCTTACCTCTTACTACAATGCAGTTTAAGTAACAAATACTGCTGTCAGCATGCCAAAACTTGCCAATAGTAGTACTTCCTATCTCAGAAACAAGAGGTGTCTTGCCTCCATAGATGACTCTCCTGACAGTGATACATTATCACCCAAGTATTTAAACACTCTCAAGATAGGCTCATCAACTGGTAGGTTCAGATAAAGACAGGATGCAAACAAAGAGTGAGATTTGGAGCTAGCATTGCTTCTCAATAGGTGGCTTGACACAGTACTCAGATTCCCAACCCCCTTTATGCTGGCATCATTTGAAGGACCACTGTGAGCTGTTAGGAATAGGCATCTCTTTAGGTGTGTCCATTCCCATCTAATGCTGTGACATATATTCATAGCTGGTGCACTCATGTACTCTGCTACTGCTCATGGCTTTGGGCTTCACTGAGGTCTCAAGAAAGTCCTGCCTTTCATCAGCATGACATCCTCATGCCTCTTCTGATGAGGGATGAGATGCCATAGGCTCATCATTCCTCTCTTCCCCCTCCAATTGTTACAGGTCCTTGGGTTGCTATGGAAATCAGGCTGATTTTGTCTCGATAAAGACATCACCCTGCTACACCAATAAAACTGTCTTCCTCTGCAAGACTTGTAGATTTTTGCATATACTTTTGTACTCGTCAAGGGTTGGCAGATGTTGGTTCTATATGCTATCAGTCTCCAGAATTCTAAGACATTGCATGTTGTTGAGGTCCATTAGTGACATATGGTGTTGAAGACCAAATATGGGAACCAAACATTGTATTATTTATTCATTTATTTTGCATTTGTTTACTAGGAAAGTCTGACTAGGCAAAACCCCTTTTCAGGGGAGGCCCATGAAAAAAACTCGAGTAACAATATCATATGAACATTTACAACAAGATAATAAAACAACAACAATGCCACAATAACCATAACAACATCATATAAACATTTTAGAATAAAAGATAATGAAAATAATGTATTCCTTTGCAAGAAACACACATTACATGCTACATACAAGACAAAATATTGGTGGGTTAAAAAAGTAGTTTGAGACAAGGCTAAAACTGAAGTGAAAAGAGCATGTTTTCAGGTAAAAGTTACAATAATGGTGAAGAGAAATGTAAAAGACTAACTGGAGACTTTTTTTACAGAAATATAAATGATTATATTAGAAGATTCCACAAACATATAACAAAATAATGCAAGCTGCTGTAAATGCACAACAGCAGATGGGAGTTCAAAAGGTTATGCTAGAGGACGATCTGCAAATGTGTTCTAAATAACAGCCATCAAGGCAATGAGCCAGGTTAACATTAATCCAGTTTACTAATCAGAAAATCAGGATATATACAGATTAGATAGATAACTGTTACAGACTGTTTGTCGGATGTATGCACCTCCACATGTCCTCATGTAGTCTGCTGTGTAACCCTGTCCCAGTAGAAACAAAAGTGTGTCTATGTCTGGGTATACTAGCCTCTAGAACATTTCAGTGGCATATGAGTGATGTTGTATGGGTGTCCCAGAGATCTGTTAATCCCATAGTAGGAAGTTCCCGGTAATTATATGGCACAAAGTGGATGAATTTGCCCACTTCCCAGAAACAGCCTTAGAGTGCCAGGTTGCCATGGAATGGTCGTATGCCATCACCAATTCTCCCAATGTCTTTGGTGCAATTGGCTATACATACATACCAATAAAAAACAAATATCAGACAATGTTGAATGGTACATCAATAGAAACAGGTGGCCATCACTCAGTTGTCAAGTAGTGTGATCTCTAGACTGCCTCATTATCAGTATTATGGCAACACACCCAGTAAAGTGCATAATGTAGCAATCTGAAGGGAAAGTGAGCTGAGATCCACTTTCCAACAGGGTGACATACATATGGGAATCATACTTGGTAAGTATGGGACAACGGCTATAATGTCATCTGAACCAAGACCTAGCAACACTAAGCAAGGTGACTAAATGTGTGTGTTCTTCTGCAAACAGATGACTGTGGTTCTCCATTGAAGATGTGGCTCATGATGCCAGAGCCCTATCTACACCTACTGAGGATGCATATAACAGAGTGCACAACATGACACGTAACACTATTGAGTAGGTGCTTGATGTGCTGAAATCACAATTCACATGTTTGGACACAAGGGGGCACTGCAATATATGTCAGGAAAAGCTTCACAGATGGTCACTGTATGTGCCATGTTGCACATGTTAATAACTAAACATGGTTCCTGTCAGCCAGGCCTAAATGTGGGTCAACTACTCAGGAAACCCCAAATGTTTGATGTGTAGATATCAGACCTGTCACAGGATGATAAAGAGAGCATAAGGGTGAGAACAACCAGGCATGGGCAACTGATGCTTCAGCCATATATGGTAGCTCAGGCAACACGGCAGCATCTGACTCAAAACATTGAGTCATGACAAGTCACACATACACAAGTACACAGATAAACCAATGATGTTCACAGAGTGTTGCACCATTTCAGCATCACAGATGACAACTACAAGAAAAAGGCCAATAGTTGTCTGGATGGAAAATCATACATACCATAAAAACAGTGTGTGATCTGAAAATTGTAATAAATATATGTGCACACTAGAAATTAATACATCTGGATGGATATAGACTAACATCCATACCTGGGCTACTGTAAGCAGTGTACACTGCCAATGGTGACCATACCTGTATGTGTTTGTCATGCCTGAGTTTCACTCAACAACAAGTCTTGATGTCCAGGTATGCTGTCATCACACCTGTGTGTAGGTGGCAACATATATATGTGAATGAGAATGCCTGTTGGAGTATGTACTTGGGGAATGTATGATAACCAGTGGGACTTAACATGGGAAGGGCTGTATCATATCATTGAGATGCAGTATGCACATGTCATAGGAATGTGTAACACTGTAGCACACAAGGCTATACAGCATACAACATCTGCAATATTAACTGTAGTTTATAGTATGCCAACAAGGCCACATATTTGACAAAGTACAATTAGTACAGGACATGACTATCCCCACCTGTAACACTTAAGACAACAGTAGAATGCATATATTGTTGCAAATGCATAAGTAAGTGCAATACAACAATGCATCTAAGATAGGTGTGATACATCTGCCATGGGATACTCAACAGTGTATCTGTAAGGTCACCATGTGTACTTAAGTGTGCGTATAAGCAGACACATATGGAAAGGCATACTTGATCATTGCTGTGTATGAGGACTATAACAAAACTGAAAAGAGAAAATGCAGGTGCACATTGTGTTGAGGTGAAGGCAGTGGCAGTGCTAAACTAAATTGCCACACATAATGCCAGTATGCCATTTGTAGTATCCCTGTGCATGCGATAATGGCAGACAACAATAGGTTGCTGAATGGAGAGATTAAATGCTTTAGGTGAGAGGTTTTGTGATGATGGGTTGAATATATGTATTGGTGTATGTCAGCTAAGAATAGCAGGTCAAATGCAGGCTTCATTAACAGCAAGTTCCATCATTAGAGGTGTCAGTATAATGCAAAAGACAGAACAAGGGCATATATGTACACCATGACACAACATCTATCATGTCAGCTAAGCACCAAGAAATAGCTTGTGGCATCAGACATGTCATATGCTGGTAACATGTATATTAGGTAGTTGTCAGCACAGCAGTCATAGGTTCATAGGTAGGTACAAGGCTATCGGCCCGAGGGCCAAGGCAAGCCTAGCTAATGGTGCATTGGCTTTTGCCACCCATGTATTGTTAAATTCCTGCCCATCTATCGAGCAGTGCCCCAGACATAACCCCAGGTGTGGATTTACTATCACCTACCCACTTACCAAATTTTTTCTTGAATAGTGCTAATGATGAGCTCTGCTTGATGTGGTTGGGAATCTTGTTCCAGAGCATGAGAAGTCTCTGGGACAAGAATCTATCCCTCCAGCATGTCCTATTTATTGTTGTAGTGAGGTTTAGGTCCCTAGAGCATGCAGCTTGGGGAGCTTGGGATTTCTCGAAGTGGAGCATGTCCAACAATTCTGGGTTTGACATAGCTTTGTATGTCAGACATAGGTCTCTTTGGAGTAAGCAGTATGCAACTGAGTAGAGTTTGAGTTTCTTGAGCTGGTCGGCATATGGCAATTGTTCCAGGCCAGCAATCCTCTTGGTGAGGTACTTTGGGGGCCTCTGAAGTTGTTGTAGGTGTCTTGTGAGGTACATCCCAAATGAGTATTGTATTTAATGAGGGGTCTGATAAATGATGAGTAGAGGGGAAATGATGCGAACCCTTTTGTGATTAAGTGGGCCACATAGAAAGATTTTCCTGACCACCGTGGCAATGTGGTTATCAAAGGAGAGGTTACTATCCACTTGGGTCCCAAGGTCTCTTATCACACTTTCTCTGTTAAGTGAACTTCCCCCTATTTGGTAATTCATGGGTACCGTGTTTTTGCCAAAGGAGATAACAATGCACTTTTTGGCATTTAGTTTGAGGCAATGATTTTGACACCAGGTGTCAGTCTCGGTGAGGCCCTTTTGCAGGATGTCTGTGTCAGCAGGGGAATTGATAATAGAACCCAATTTGAAGTCATCTGCAAACTTGCTTAGCCATAGACCCTTGGTGTTCGCTTACACTTCAGAGAAGTATATACCGTACGGGAGGGGTCACAGAAATGAACCCTGGGGTACTCCACTTGTCACTGGTTTGGTGTCGGATCTGGAGTCAGCAACTCTTACCGTGTAGGCTCTGTCCATGAACCAGTTGGCCACCCATCTTGTGTTGTAAGGGTTTATGTTAAGGCTGGTGAGTTTATCAATGATTTCTGAATGAGGGATAGTGTCAAAGGCTTTAGCGAGGTCCAGGTAGGCTATGTGGACTACCTTGCCCTCATCTATGGCCTTTGTAATTGTTTCAGAGAAGTCTACCAGGTTTAGGAGACATGACCTACCTTTTACAAATTAAATATATCATCAAGGTAACGGAGATATAGTTTAATTTGGGACCAAAAAGGGCCCCCAAATACATGTTGAATCTCCCAACCAAGTAGGACCAAATTTGAATATACAGGTGAACAAGTTGCACCCATGGAGACTCCAGTAGTTTGCTGATAAAATTCTCCCTCAAACCATAAAAAATTATTATCTAACACAATGTTCATAAATTCACAAACAAGCTTCACTCTGTCATTATCCAGATCAGAAAATTTAAACAGTACTTCTTCAAACAAAGACAAACCCTGATCCTTGGCAGGTTTCACTATATACAACTACTCAGGGTTATCACAGATGTTTATTTTAAGCTTTTTTCCAAGGGTATAAAATTTATTCCTACCAATAAAGGGGATTTGGTGGACAATATAGAAGCTTTAAAGTTGTATACTAGAAGGCTGAATTTAGCTATTATTATGGAGTCTACGGACAACATAAACAACTATCTTTCTGGAACTGGTCAAAATACTTTAAATAAAAGGAGCATATATAATCCCCCCTTACATCCGCTTTTGGAAACATATGAAAGACTGGTTATGGAAGATCTGTATGAGGAATTTAGACATAGTAAGTCTAATGAGTGGAATTTAACCAAGGAAGAATATAATTTACTAACTGATTTAAGAAGAGATAAGAACATCCGGATCATGGTTCCAGACAAGGGAGGGGGGATTGTTATTTTCCGTAGTATGGATTATTCTAATGCTATGTTGGAACTGTTATTTGATGAGAATACTTACAGGCATACTTCCAAAAATCAGATTAACATTTCCTATTCTAGAATTGACAGCTACCTAGATGAATATTTGTTGGATGGTAGAATCAATCTTAGTGAGTATGAATTTTTATTTAGAAAATTTCCCACCATACCTGTGTACTTTGGTATCCCCAAGGTACACAAAGATGTTTCTAACCCCCCTTTTAGACCCATAGTGGCTGCAAGAGGGTCAAAGATTCATCCTATTACTATGTTTATTGATTCACATGTACAACATGTAGTTTGCAAGACACCCCATTTATTGAAAGTTTCTTGGCAATTTTTAAAGAATGTTAAACAAGATTTATTTGATGACAATTTAATATTTTTAACTGTAGATGTCAAAGACTTATTTACATGTATTCCCAAGGACCTGTATATTCAAATTTGGTCCTACTTGGTTGGGAGATTCAACATGTATTTGGGGGCCCTTTTTGGTCCCAAATTAAACTATATCTCCGTTACCTTGACGATATATTTATTTTGTGGGGGGGTGTAGAAGATGATATACATAGTTTTATTAATCACATAAATTCAAGTACAGACTTTTTGTCTTTTACTACCTTTTACAAATCCAAATTGGGTAGCATCCAGAGTTTGGAGGTTACCTATATCTTTGTTTATGAGTTCCATGATGGTATGCTCCATGGCCTTGCCGACCAGGCTTGCCAGGCTAATAGGTCTATAGTTTCCAGGGTCTGTGCTGGTTCCTGCTTTGTGGAGTGGGATAACCATTGCTGTGCACTATTGTGTGGGCACATAGCCTGTGGTGAGGCTGTGGTTGAACATGGATTTTAGGTGGGGGGCTAGTTCATTTTGGAGTTTGTCTAAGACGCAGCCTGGGATGTTGTCCGGGCCCATGGATGCTGTGTTTTTGATATAGAGAGTGCCATTTTTACCTGTGTATTTGTGATTGCCAGGGCTCTACAACCATCTGGTATAGTTATGGGCCCTTTGGGGGGTGAGGGGGTAGTAAAGTTAGCACTGAACCTATCTCCTAATATATTGGCAATATCAGTTGGCTCTGTATATTTTATGCCATTCTGTTGTAGCTCAGTGTGGATCAGGGTGTTGCCATGGAGATTCTTGACATAGCTAAAGAATGCATTCTGGTTGTCTTTGGAATCTGTGGCAATTTTTCTTTCAAAATTAGCTTTGGACGATTTTATGAGAGATCTTAGTTTCTTACCAAGGCTTATCAGTGAGTTCCTCCATACCTGGGTTTTTACTCTCTTTTGCAACAGTTTCTTCCTTCTATTGTAGAGTTTGTTAATGGCAGGTGACCACCAGATCGGCTTCCTTTTTTGGGAGGATAGTGTCTTGGTTTGTTGGGGATAGCACAATCCGTGCACTCATGTAGGTGCTTGTAGGATTCAGCAGTCGTGACTGCATTGACTGAGTTATCCATCTGCAGGGGTGTTACAAAGTCGATCACCTCAGTTTTGAGAAGTGTGAAGTTTGCGTTGGCAAATTTTTTTATGATTGTCTCCTTGTGTGGGGGTGGGGTTGGGATGTGGATATCTAGGGTGATTAGTTTATGGTCTGATCTAACCAGCAAGGAGTTGATCTCGAGCATTGAGCACCAGTCACCCATGTTGGTCATGACCAGGTCCAGAATATTGTTGCCCCTGGTGGGAGCATTGACAAGTTGATCCAGGGCATTACAGTTTATAAACTGCAGGAATTGTTCAGCCTAGGAGTTAGTACAGGAGTAGTTTTCCCAGTTAATGTTTGGGTAGTTGAAATCATGGTGTTTGGTTGGACCCTCATTTTTTTCCAATTCCCCAGGAATGAGAAGTGAGCATCCTGGGTCAAGGTGGGAATCTATAACAAGCTACAATTTGGAATGTGTTTTTGCCCTGGGTTAATTGCACTTGGATGATTTCAGAGGTATTGTATTTTGCAGCTAGCCTGGAGGTGTGGATGTTCTTGATGAATATGGACACAACTCCACCCTTGGTGTTTTGGTCTATGTTTTGTGGCCAAAACGTGTAGTATGAGTTACAGCCTGGTAGTGCTGGGGTGCTCACAGGAGCCCTGAACTAGGTCTCAGTCACTGCACAGATATCGATGTTCTCCATTTTGAAGAGTGCCTCGAGTGAGTGCATTTTAAGGTTTAGACTTCTAGCGTTAAGTAACATTTTCCTCAGTTTTTTATTTCCTGTAGTTCTTATGGTGGTGGGTTTGTTTTTTGAGCCTTGCCTAAAAAAGGCACTATAGGGGCGGCAAGAGCCTTGGCCAATATTCTGAATCCCATGGTTGACAGGTGCAGGCTATCTCTGGTGAAGCACCGTGGCCTGTCGAGCATGTCATCCCAGGCAGACAGATACTGGATCCCCTTTGAATGACACCAGAAGCTTAGCCAATTGTTGAAGTTGATCATCTTATCCTTGTACTGTGGTATCATTTTTGGTGAAGGCAGGATGCTACTCAGGGCTAGGGTCATACCTGCTTGGGCTACAAGATTGGAGAGCTCTTCCATGTCTCTTTTCATGTAGTCCAGGGAGGTAGGTCTCAGGTCATTTACGCCAACATGGACTATGATAGAGTCATATTTGTACTTGCCTTGTAGTGACTTCAATGCATGTGTTATGTGGCAGATTCTGGCACCCGATAAGCAGCTGGCAGTAACCTTCTCTTTGTCCAGCCTGGTGAGTGGGGCATCAGTGTCCCTGACTATAGAGTCACCTATCACAAGTGTGTTGGGTATGTTGTTTTGCCTTATGAGCTGTGGTTGTGCGGGCACACCGAGTTTGTGGACTATGTGTTGTTTGGGGTGTGTTGGTGAGAGGAGGTTGCTTGTGTGTCTGCTTTGGAGGCCTCTGTTGTTTAGGAAGATTTAGATTTTTAATCAGAGCCTCCGTATATGTCTTGGTGTTTCTATGTGTGGGTTTTGTAGGTGTTGGTTTAGTTGGTCTATGTGTTGTGAGTGGGGTGTTGTGAGTTGTTTCCTTCTCCTCTTGACTGTCTGTTCCAGTCTTGGTTGGAGAGAGCCTTGCCTCTAGATTGGCTGTATAAGTGCATCTCTCGCAAGTGTTAGTGTTTGGTGGTAGGAGAAGAGGGTTGTCTGTGTACATGAGGCAGTTGTAGCATTGCATCAAGATGCCCAGGCTCATCAAGTAGGCTGGAGAGTACACCGGGAGATGCCTTGTCATCATTGCCACTGGGTCATGTTGACACAAAAGGACACACAATGGTATAACTGTCAGTGTTAGATTAACACAGATGATGGGCTCCATGCTAATGGCTTATACCGCAGCCTGGCTGCCTCTGCCACATCCAGAAATTCTAAGCCCACGGTGCTTTACTTCTGAACAGGATGTGGTGACATTTCCATTGGTCTGAGCAGTATTGTGAGCAGAATGTTGGGATGTGGCTACTGGATTCTGAACATGGCAACCAACCAGTAAATGTGTGTGCACACTGCAGCAATGACATTGAATGACAAGGGTCATCTGTGGGTCTTATGAGTGGTAGTCTGCCTCTCCTCATTGGACATAATCTGCTCACAAGTGTCAGGGCATGCAAGACCCACTTGGTAGTATAACACTTCTCTAGCACCGATGTAACAAGGATTTCAACAGAGCATGCAACAAATACCACACTATTATATCATGCAGCTAATGCTGCCATGACCGCCCATTTCTGTGCATCTGATCCTCAAGTAACATGTAGCTGGTGTGCTACATGGTCAGTATCATGAGCAAGTGCAAACAGGTCATTGCCAACATGTTGCATGGAATGGTCATGTGACTTAAGAGCAGGTGTATGCCATCAGACTCATGTCCACCCATATCAGTCACATGCCCATGTGCCATCCTACAGACATTATTACTCTGTTGTGGTGTAGAGTCACCACCACAGTAGCTCAAAGTCATCATTATGACCAGTATTTGATGCCCCAACATCATTAGATGGGACAGCCAGACTATCCCACCCCATCAGTTGCTGTACCATACAGGACTAACCCCTCCAGGATATGCCAACACTGACCCCAGTGCAGTGCTCTGTGTATCATTGGCTGTACTGTCTGAATGAGGCACATCACATCCCTCCTCAGCATTAGTGGATGTCTGATGGAGGAGGAGTGAAGTGGATGCGCTGCAAGCACAGATATGATACGTCATATACATTGGCAAAGGGTGAATGAGGAAGGATACAAGTGAACAAGTCTGACATTTCCCTGACTATAATGACCAGGAATGAGATCTCAACTTACCTGGGTTGTGTGGCCATGGGTGGTGCAATGCCTCTAGAGAACACTGAAAGTTCATATTAGGCATGCAAAAAGCACATCAGTGTGTCTTTATAAAAGTACACATTACTTACAGTGGATTTATAAAAGTGCACATACTTACATAATTACTAGACATGCCCTCCTCTGACTCCATTCCCTATGGTGAGAACTATAATGACACTGTGGAGAAAAAAACAGACATATACAAATCAGTAGGAAGAACTCTGACTTCATCCAGGTGCAGGTAAATGAATGAGGACAACATAACCATAGTAGAGAAACACATACTTGACGGCTGATGTGTGCCGGTATGAGAATGCCCTGTGATGGTGAACAGAAAATCAGTACACAGAGTGCTCACAATGACAGCTAATCTGAGGTTAATAAACAACATATATATAAGCAGTCTTGCTGATTTTTCCATCAGCTGAGATGCAATGCCATACCAGTCACTGGGTTGTTACTCTGAAATAACTATGGATAGAGAAGACGTGTGAATTTATGTCCATGCAACTCACATGTACTGTGCTGTCATGTACGTGAACAGTGTGTATAACACAACTTTGTGGGGAACCAGTCTCTATCCGTCTCCTAGAAATATGACTGTACTGGTAGATGGTATGGTGAGCGGAAAAGAAAAGGTTTGTTTCATCCAGGGGCGCTATAGACAGCCCACCACTCGAGGCATTTTTCTCCCTGTCATAAAAATTGAGTCTCTTTGCTGTACAGAGATCATGCTGAGCAGTAGTGTTGGCAGACCTCATGCGACTAGTTGTGATGACCCACAGCGTTTACCATGTTGGTGATATCACTACAGACTTGTGCCCTATACAATGTATCACCCATCCATCCAAGTAGATTATTGCCATGTTGTCATCTGGTCTCTAGAATAATCTCACTCGCCCTATAGGAAAGAAAGAAAGAGAGATCTGATCTGGTGCAATATTTATGCAAAAAAGAAAGCCAAACTAATCAACACAAAAAAGCAGCCCCAAAGATGTTTGAAGAGAAATACTGGCAAAGGCATCCAGATATGGAACATTTCACAATAATAAAAATAAGATCACAAAGAGGGAATGTAGAACAGAAGATTAGTAAAGTAGAAGTTAAAAAAATAGAAGTTGAAGTTATGGAACACTTGCAAAGTGAAGGATTTAGTACAGAATGTTTAACACAGGTTACATCACAGCATGATGGAACAAAGAGCCCCCAAAGTAAGGAGAAACAGGAGGATCAGGAGACATCAGAAGAAATATGGACATGGGGAAAGAAAAATAGAGTTAATATGGTGTGATATTTATGCAAAGGAGAAAGCAAAACTAATCAATACAAAAATAGCAGCACCAAAGATATTTGAAGAGAAATATAGGCAAAGGCATCCAGACATGGAAAATAAGAAAACAAAGAAGAAAAGAAGAAAAGAGGCTTAGTAATGGAGAAGTTAAAGAAGCAGAAACTGAGGTTATGGATCACCTGTGAAATGAAGGATTTATTGTAGAAAATCAAACTCAGAAAACATCACAGCAGGATAAAGCAATAGAATCACAAACTAAGGTGAAACCAGTGGAATGGGAAACATCTGATCATTTCCCAGACAAAGATACTTTGGAGCCTTCCACAGGAAACCAGTGAAAAGGTCCAGTGGAATTACACAGCAAGGGGAGGAACATGAAACTGGGGAACTGTGACGCAGCCAGTGTTGTGGGGTGTTAGGCCAGTGAGTTCCCATATGAAAGAGCAATGAATAACATAGGATGAAACTGACCAGAATGTGGAACAGGAAGATGCTGTGGAACTACCTATAGAATGCTAACAGGAAATGGATAACAAGATTATTCCACTGCATTCTGTATTTATCAGTCCTAACATTGAGTACAAGGCCCCCTTTGGTATGTACCTAACCAGGCATATCCAACAACTGGAACATCTACAGAAGTTCCTCACTAAAAGAATACTGGGAGTAATCAATATGTCCTATGCTGACCTTCTCAAGGCCCTATCCCTGTATTCTGTCTCCTATAGGCTTTTGAGGTGAGATCTATGCCTGGCATACAGGGCATTGTCAGACCCCACTCTGATGGACCTCTTGCATATTTACAAAACAAACAGCACCAGAATTACCCATTCTAAAGACTTAAACCTTGCCTGTGATATAAATAGGACCTGCTGGAGAGATAGGTATGTATCCCAGAGACTACCCCATCTGTGGAACAGGCTCCCCATCTGTGTGAAGCAGAGTTCCTCTCTAATGCAACTCAAGTACAACTTGGACAATTGGATGGGAAACTGGAAATGCAATATATGAGTGACATCAGATTATGTTTGAAAAGTAATGCTCTATATTAACATATTGAAATGAATAAAGAGCATAAATTTCAGTTTATGGTGTTATACATTCAACAAGTGAGTATGGGGGGGGTTGACACTGTACACAGTACTGAATTAGCTGAGTTACGAAGGATAGCTGAATTGCAAGCTAACCATACACCTGGGTTAAATGCTTGTATGCCTTTAAAACCTTTATTGAAGGGGCATAGGTTCTGCTATTGATTCTAATTGGTTGTTATTTGCTGAAATATGGTTGATTTTTAACTGTTTCTTAGATCTGATGAAGAGCTAATGCTCAAAAGTGCTTATCTGTGTGTTAAATAAAGTTTTAACCGGTTGTGATGGCTCCAGTGGGTTTTCTTTTCATACTTAACAGATTAGGTCATGGCTATAATTTTGCTCCCAGAAAACAACAAACTGTAAAGACTTCTCATCTTCTTTTTGTAGATGATTTAAAACTGCATAGTTCATCAGATGAAGAACTAAAAGCATAACTACATGTGGTCAAAACTTTTTCAGGTGATGTAACAATGTCATCTGGTCCTGATAAATGTGCAAAAGCAACCTTTAAAACAGGAAAGCTACAGCACCAAGAAAATATCAGTTTGGCACAGGAATGTGATAAAAAAGAACTTGAGAAAGAGGGAGTGAATAAATATTTGGGAACTGATGAAGGATCAACAATAAAACATGAACAAATGCGAATAAAACTCAGTAAGGAATATTTTGGAAGGCTGAAATTAATACTAAAAGCAGCACTGACATCTAGGAACAAAGCCCAAGCTACAAATCAGTTTGCTCTTCTTGTCCTAACTTACACTTTTGGAGTGATTGACTGGCCCCAAAAGGTGTTGGATAATTTGGACAGGAAAACAAGAAGGATGGTTCATACTCATCAAATGATTTATAAAAATCAGTGAATACCAAGACTATGTATTCCCTGTTCTGAAGGAGGTACGGGCCTCTTCGGAATGAATTACATCTATAGAGCTGCGGTAGTGGGACTGCATATCTGCTGACCTCACAAAACCCAAATGTAGTGAATGCTTTGAAATATGAGGACAACATGTCTAAGGTGACTTCCCTGCTTAGTTTTATCAAAAGCATATTGGTGTCAAGTGGGAATGGAAAACAAACCAGAAATAGGTAAAAATCAGGTAGCAACTGAATGTGCCAAAAAACAAAAGAAAGAATATAAGGTAAAGGACCAGATGAGAAGGCAAGAAATGTGGAAAATGCATAAACATAGTTGCAAGTATAGGAAACTCTTGGAACAACCTCATGTTGATCAGGATCAAATGCAGGAATGGCTAAGGAGAGGTGAATTTAAACCAAAAGGTGAAAGGTTAATATTGGTGGCTCAAGATAGTGGACTACGTACACATTACTTTACAAAGTCCATTGAACATATGGAAGAAACTGAGAAATGTAGGTTTTGTAAAACAGAATTGGAAACAGTTGCACATCTTGTTGCTGGTTGTGATATACTAATGGCAGAAGGACTGTATACTGAAAGGCATAATAATGTAGCAAGATTGTTGCATTGGGGATTGTGCAAACATTATAATATTGAAGTAACTGAAAAACACTGAAAACATGAGCCACAAAGCATCATAGAAAATTATGAAGTTTATATCACATGGGATCATACATTATCAACAGTTCAAAAAATAGATGCAAGAAAACCAAATATAGTAGTCCATGAAAAGAAGACAAAAGTAGCATTGATTATTGAAATCACTATACCCAGTGACTAAAGTGTCTTATGTACAGAGAAATACAAAGTCATAAAATACCAGGATTTGCAGGCAGAAAGGAGGGCAATGTGGGAGAAAGATACCCAGACAGTTCCAGTAGTCGTAGGAACAATGGGTCTTATAAAAAGGAATTTACAATTGTACCTAGATATGTTACTGATACATGCAACTCCGTATAAATTGCAGAAGGAGTCATTACTGGGCACATTGTAGGTGCTGTGAAAAACACTTCTGCCTAACATTAAAGACTGAAACAATATTAATAAATGGACTTTAACTATGCCTTGACTTAGGAACAGGAGCCATTCCTGTCATGGTATTAGAAACCCAAAATACTTGGAGAAATTAAAAAAGGGAGAAAAGAAATAGAGACATGGGAGAGAAAAAGAGATTTAATATGGTACAATATTTATGCAAAGGAGAAAACAAAACTAATCAATACAAAAAGAGCAGCACCAAAGATATTTGAAGAGAAATACAGGCAAAAGCATCTGGGCATGGGATATTTTACAATGCAAAAAATAAGAAACAAAGAGGAAAAGTAGAAAAGAGGATGAGTTAGAGAACAAGTTAAATAAATAGAAAGTGAGGTTATGGATTACCTGAGAATTGAAGGATTTAGTGTAAAAAATTTAACTCAGATAAAATCACAGCAGAAGAGAGGAATGAACACCCAAATTACGGAAAAAACAAGTGGAGTGGGAAGCATCTGATCAGTTGCCATATGAAGATACTTTAGAGTCTACCACAGGAAATCAGTAGAAATGTTCTGTTAGATTTGGACAACAAGGCAAGGAACAAGAAACTCTGCAACTCTGACACAATTAATGTTGTGGTGTGACAGGCCAGTGAATTCTCATATGAAAGAGCAAAGGATGACACAGGATGAATCTAAAGAGAATGTTGCACAGTAATATTCTCTGGAACTTTTTAAAGAATGACCACAGGAAATTGAGAATGAAGAAAGTGCCCTCAGTTTAGAAGAAAATGATCTAAGAGAAGAGCTGCTTGATTTTATAAAGATGGACGGACATATTAAGACCAGTGAAAGAAATAGGCTTCAGAAGGTCAATAAAACACAAAAAGTTAGAAGTTTGATAAAACAAATGAGCACTGTAATTTGGAGAGCCCTTAGAGATCCATGCGATATAACAGAAGTAAATAAGATATATCACTGTGCAGCTAAATTAATAACAGATAAAGTCTTACGACAAGAACACAGGGTAGTAAGGGAAAGGAAGGGGAGAAATGAAATGCCATCGTGTAAGTATCAAATAGAGAAAACTATTAAGCAAGTAAGACAAGAAGTGTCACTGTTAGAAGAGTATAGAAGATTGAACAGATCAACAAAAATACTCAGAAAGATAGAAGTGATAAATGCAACCTACAGTGTTATAACAGATCAGGATCTGTTATGGTGCACTGTTTCAAATAATAAACTAAAAATATTAGTACAAGCAGAAAAACTTAGAAGATATGTAGATAAATATAAAGGAAAAGTACAAAATAAGCAATTTATTGATGACCCAAAAAAGTTTTATAGAGAACTGGGAAACAAGGCAAAAAAAATTGAAACATCACAAAAAAGAAGAAATATATATAATTTGGAGAAATATCTATGAAGATACTGTGCAACATAAAGATACTAAATGGATAGAAGAAGTAAATGAAAGAATAAGAAGTTAAAATATACAGGATATGAAATAGAATGAACTAACTGCCAGAGAGATTGAAATAAAGTCAGGAAAAGCTCCTCATTTTTGAAACCTCAGGCCCAGATGCAGTACCTAACTTCTGAATAAAGGTATTAACATCTTTGCGTGAAGATTTAGCCATGAGTAAGAACTATTTAGGCAGGAATTGAATAATTTATGTAATGTTGCTTAGGTTTATATGATATATAGCAATATATGTGAAGTATAATGTTTATTATGTTAATATAATTTGATTACTTTTATATGAATGCAGTTTTTGCCTATGTCACAAGTGATAGGTGTTTGGAAAAAAATTGAGAAAGAACTATTTATATGTGCACCCTGAACAGACACCAGCATGGTTAACAACAGGAAAAAACATTGCTCATATTTAAGAGTGAACTTGCAAGCTATCCTAAAAACTATACACCAGTATAACTTCCTTCTGATAGCATATAAACTATATACTGGAACTGATGCCAACATAGTTTATAGTCATTTAGAAGAAAATTCAATCATGGTCAATAGACCAAAAGGGTAATAAAAGAAACTCATTTGGAGCAAAGGATCATTTGTTGTTAAATGAAGTCATAAAGGAGAACTGTAAAAACGGGAAGAATCTAAGAATGGCATGGATAGACTACAAAAAAACACTTGACAGTATCCCACATTCATGGATAAAAGAGTGTTTAAAAATGTATAAGATACACCCTACACTGGTCTACATTACAGCAACTATGAAATAGTGGCAAACTACTTTGCAGTTAAGCCATGATCAAGAACAAATTATTATTCCAGAGAGAAAAATTCAAAGAGGGGATATTCCAGGGTGACTTTCTAGCCCTTAACCCATTAAGCTGCCTGCATAACAGATTAGGTCACAGCTAGAATTTGTCTCCCAGAAAACAACAAAGTGTAAAGATTTCACATCTTCTTTTTGTAAATGTTTTAAAACTGTATAGTTCATCAGATGAGGAACTGAAAGCGCAACTACAAGTGGTCAAAATGTTTTCAGATGATATAAGAATGTTATTTGATCTTGATAAATGTGCAAAACAAACCTTTAAACAGGAAAGCTGTAGCACCAAGAAAACATCAGTTTTGGACAAGCATGTGATATAAAAGAACATGAGCAAGAGGGAGTGTAAAAATATTAGGGAGTCGATGAAGGCTCAATAATAAAACATGAACAACTGTGAATAAAACTTAGGAAGGAATATTTTAGAATACTTAAATTAATACTGAAAAGAGAGTTGACATCTACGAACAAAGTCCAATCTATAAACCAATTTACTCTTCATGTGCTAACATACAGTTTTGGAGTGACTGACTGGCTCCAAAAGAAATTGGATCAGTGGGACAGGAAAACAAGAAAAATGCTTCATGCTTATCAAATGAGTGTATATACCAAGGTTATATATTCCTCCTTCTGAAGGAGGTATGGTCCTCCTCAAACTGATTATATCCATAAATCTCCAATGTTAGGAATGCATACATTTCTGCCGACCTCATCAGATCCAAGTATAAGGAAAGTTTAGAAACATTAAGAGATCAAATCCAAGATGACTTCCTTGCTTAGTTTAGCGGAAGTATATTAGTGTCAAGTAGAGTTAGAAATCAAATGAGAAGTAGACAAAAATCAGGCAGCAAGTCATTGTGCCAAAAAAAAGAAAAAATATAAGGAGAAAGATCAGATAAGAAGGCAGAAGTATAGAAAGGCATAAATATAGCTGCAAGTCCAGAAAACTCCTGGGACAATCTCATGTTGATTGGGATCTGAGGCAGGAATGGTTAAGAACAGGTGAATTTAAACAAAAAATAAAAGGTAAATATTAGCAGTCCAGGACAGTGGACTACATACATGTTGGTTTACAAAGTCCACTGAACATGTGGGAGAAACAGACAAATGCAGACTCTGTGAAACATAACTGTAAACTGTCACGTATGTTGTTGGGTGTGATACACTAATGGCAGAGGGCTTATATACTGAAAGGCATAATAATGTGACAAGACTGTTCCACTGGGGATTGTGCAAACATTACAATATTGAAGTAGCTTGGAAACGTAAGCCACAAGACATTACAGAGAATGATGAAGTTTATATCATATGGGAGCATCAGTTACCAACAGTTCAAAACATAGATGCAAGAAAACCAGATATAGTAGTCCATGAAAAGAAGACCAAAGATCAGTGAAATTGCTGCACTCAGTGATTATAGTGATTATAGTGTGTAACATAGAGAGAGACACAAAGTCATAAAATACCAGGATTTGCAGGAAGAAATGTAGCCAATGTGGAAAAAGGATACCCACGAACAAAATAGGAATGGCATGTAGGTAAACCAGGGTCAGGCAAACTGAAGAAACAATCAAAGAATAAATTTAAATCCTGGAAATGGTTGAGTCAAAGTAAATGCATGTTATTCAAAACCAGCTTATAAAGATTTCTGGATACTCCATCCAGTGTGTATCACATAAACTGAAACAAGCATGCAAATGCTCAGTTGTTATCACATGACACAATCCAATTAAGCCTAAAAGAACCACTCAACCATAATAAAATTATACAAAAAAATCACCTGGTGACTTTTGCTTATGCTGATGTTTAAAATATGTCATACTTCCAGAGCTGGGATTTGAACTAGATCTAGGGAACTGCTGATAGTCATTTACAGTGCACAATACCAATAAACACTGCCTGTGGGTGTATTCACACCAACATTTACCTGCAGAGCTCAGTATCCCTACTATGTCACTGACAAACAATGAGTATATTGAATAGACATCAAAACAGTAAGTCGCATACAGCTACATCGTCGATCACACTTTGTCGACCGGCCACTTAATCGACTCATTTAAGTGATCCAAAACCGCAAAAAATTTTAAATGTCGAAAATATATAAAATTTCGACATTTCCGGCCATGCCACACCTCCACACCAGTGCTACCATGGGTCAAAAAGGGGCAAGGTTTTGTCATTCGCTTATTCGGAATTCAACATTGAATACGTTCGCACTTCGGTATTCGTGGAAGCCATTTCGCACATATTGGGATCGATGATGTAAAGGTAAACTGGACATATCCATCTATCTATCTATCTATCTATCTATCTATCTATCTATCTATCTATCTATCTATCTATCTATCTATCTACCTATCTATCAATCTATCTATCTATCTATCTATCTATCTATCTATCTATCTATCTATCTATCTATCTATCTATCTATCTATCTATCTGTGTGTGTGTGTGTGTGTGTGTGTGTGTGTGTGTGTGTGTGTGTGTGTGTGTGTGTGTGTGTGTGTGTGTGTCTGTGAGTAACATGCAGGCCAAAAAGTAAGTTATATATGGAACACATCACTTCAGCATATCATGAACAAATGTATATCTATACCTTAAAAGTGATGTCTCAATAAAGCCACATTAAGAGGGACACAGACTGAGATTACTGATGTCACTGAAGTCCCATCAAATGTCCTAGAATTGTCAAAAATAAGATTTCTGTAATACTCAATATTCATAAAACATATATCATATGTGTGAGCTTGCAGACAATCCTGTAGCCCATTTTCTGCAAAAAGTGCTATTGATTAACAGTTTGATCCATGGTCTCTGCAAATATGGTCAGAATCTGTCCATAAATGCAGTAGACTTAGGGTTGGTGGAAATGTGT
>NC_056746.1:466412242-466424742 GCF_019279795.1 Protopterus annectens
GAAGCATACAAGCCTCAGTAACAAGCATTATATTGCAGTATGCCAGAAAGTAGGATGCTAGGTGATGGTGCTTGGCATGAACAATGTATACTGTTGCACATTAATATCATTGCTTGATTGAGTTATATGTTGCTATACTAATCCTTTTGCATTCAGTTTGCATTCAGTTTGTTGTTCCTCACTGTTTACTTCCTGGATATTATGTTCTCACATATTTGCTGTGCTGCACAGTGATTGTATGTGTGATTTTATTTTTTTCTTCCTGATCATAGCAGGCCATAGGCAATGGCCAACTAAGCAGACGCCTAGGGCACCACTCTTCAGGGGTGCATTTCCAGTATTTATCTTCTTACTTTTTTGTAGTAAAGAAATGGCTTCTTTAAAACATGTTGAATGAAAACAGGAAAATCTGGAAAGTAAGGCAACCTGTGATAAAAATGAAGAAAAAAGTAATCTGGATGGTGTAAGAAGACCAGGATGAGGGCATCAGGTGGTGTGTGGGGTGGGGCACTGTGGAGCTCTTTTGCCTAAGTCAAAAGTTGACCCAAGGCCTGCCCTTTTCCTGATTACACTGCATAGCATGTTTATCACTGTTAGCTGCCATTTGAATTCTTAATTATATATCATTTGTATTCAGGAAACTACTTTTTGTAGCATGGCATGTCACCCCTGTCTTTCATGGATCAGTCCACTTTCTCCATTACCAGATAGAAATAAGTAAATAAAATGTCCGTGCAGAAGAGCTTGCTCTTGGATGCAGATTGGACATAATGTCTTTGAATGGACTGCTTAAGTAAAATTAACTGGCAAAACACATAATTACTGAAAATACCTGATTGCTAAATTTTCATAGACTCAATTTAATATGGGCTGAATTGCAATTTAAATGTGTGTGCAAAGTAATGTTTTTTAAGGTTATAGACATTAACACATAAGGAGCCCACCTGAGTTATATAAAGTGACGGCGATGTAGTGTGATGTCGGGTAAGAGTGTGAGTCACAATGTCCTTAAAGTATCCAGCCACACAATGAATTTTAAAGGAAAGCTCCACCTTAGAACTAAAAAAATGTTTTTTATTTATGTTTGTTTTCTGAGCTATTTTCATGTCTCGAAATCACTGCAAGTGCTTCTGTTAAAATTTTAATGTGTTTCCTCACAGAATGATGACTGATGGGGCCTTCCTTGGTTACATAGCTTTAAACCAATCAGGGACAAATCCAGAAATAATCGGGGCAATCAGAGACATTTTTAAATACTGACAAAATAAGAAAATGTGAAGTAACATGCAGTTTCTGAAGTAAAGATAGACTATAACTCTAATTATTGTTATTATTCATTAAGTGTAATTCACCACCTTTTCTCCAAAAGTCACCAGTTTCAGGAGGGCCTAAGAGGCACAGAGCTAAAGTTTGAGTCAAAATCAGGACATTCCAGAAATCAGGGAAAACTGAGAGGTATGCTGGTAGTGTGACCTTTTTCTTGCTTTCATCCCTTCTTCCCATAATACATTTCAAGTCCCCTTTATATGAGTCATGCTAAATATAAGGAAGTGGTGTTGCTTTCTCATGCCATTAAGATAGAATGGCAGGAGTGTGAAGCACTGTCATGTAACACTCCTTCTGTAATAGAGCTGCTTCTATGTTTCCTTGAGTAGGCCTCATTTATGTCGGTCAAAGCTTGTTCTATGCTGTAAATAGCTGTTAGTTACTTCCAGCAAAAGAAAGTTGGTAAATAGCAGGCTTTTGTAAAGGGTTCATTTGCAGTTCTAAAGGAATTGAAAGACCCCCCCCCCATACTCTCATGCTGAGGTATGAAAACTCTCATTGCAGTAAATAATCATTGCTGTTGTGACAACCTACTACTGCCAAATATGTGACGTGGAAATTCCAACTATGGGTCAGTAATCTAGGAGCCTCAATCCTCACCACTGGCACTTGTGGGCAGGGGTGGGGGGGCATTCACTGGGAGGATAACAGGTACACACACAGTATTTCCAGATGCAGCTCTCTCCATCAAATGCGATTTCTCTTGAGACCACACAGAGACCACAGTCTGTTCAGGGCTGGTTCTCTCTCTTTCTCCAGATCCCCCAATAAGACTCCCCAATGGCACAGCTATAGAGTTGAGTTCTTAGCCAGGTTCCAGGCAAGTCCTCCAATACTCTCTGTCCCACCAGTGCTTCGTGTCCCTGCCCAAGTAACTGACACACATACTCTTTGAGATTTTATTTGCGCGCACACACACACACACACACACACACACACACACACACACACACACACACACACACACACACACACACACGCACACACACACACACACCTGGGAAAGGCTGGCACAGGTTTACTAGCTAGGCTCCCTTTTGCACAGACTATAAGGTAGTTACCACTGCTATCAATACCCCTCATCAGCTACTTTAAGGCCCTTAACAAAGGGTGCCTAGTTTTACTGTGTAATCTTAATATTAATACAAATAATAATTTGACCCACACCAAATAAATATGCAAGTACTCTCAAAACTTAAAAATCTCTATGAAGATCAGCCACAATGAAAGGTTTAACTATATTTAATAATAAATAATAAAAGAACAAAAAATGCTAATATATATTCACAGTGAAATCAGAGTTTAAAATCACAAGAAATATTAAAAAAACATTGAAGGACAGTCTCATACAAATAAAGAAAAACAATATCTAAACTAAGCTCCACTATATTCCTGACTGAAGCTAAGAGAATTACTATACCCTAATAACTGACTTAATAGAGCAAGGTAGATGATGTAGTGAATGGTTCTTCTTGTTGTCAGGCCCAAGGCAGAATACAGAATGTACTGTATCATTGAGAGACTTCTCAAAATAATATCTTAAATATTACTGCTGGGATAGTTTGTAGAATGACATCACTTCCTGTCATCTGATTTCTAGTTCCCAGGTAAAACCTCCATTGCTGGAAGCTGGCAGGACTTAGCACATACCTGTAAAAACACACACAAAAGGGCTTTTGTTCAGATCTTTGGTAGGTGCTGGAAGAAAACAATTGCATTCTTCCATGCTTTATGCATGTGGGGAAACAATGAGCATCTCCAACATGTTCATGGCCACCAAGCTGGATCTGTGGTGGATTACTTCTGTTCATCACCACATGGTTTCAGAATCTTTCTAGGTTTGCTCCCAGTATTTGGTTAGATCGTGTACGGAGGAGGCTTCTACACTGGAATTTATGTGTATATTGATTCCCCTTGTGTATTTGCTCAACGTCAGCAACAGGGTATGTTTTGAACTGTTAAAAGCATTTTTTCAGCAGCGCTATCATGAAGCATTATTGCTTTAGCTGCATATCACTGAACAGATACATTTGTGACTTCTGGTGGTGAAATTCTTTGGGACTTTTGAACTGAACATTATTTATGCTGTAAGGTGTGGTCGTTTATTGGAAATAATTCAGTCATCAGTATTGAAAGACTGTCAAAGGATTGTTTCAGTGGTGTAATTGCTTGGCCCAGTATCTCATCGGCGGGACTATTGTTTTAGCTGAACATTATTAAATAGGATATATATCGTATATTTGGGCATTGAGACTGTTTGGGACTTTAAAACTGGACATAAATTCTTGGTTGTTTATAAATTGTGACAAACAAATGATTGTACTAATGCAGTGAACATATAATGGCCGCCATCTGGTAGCAGGTTTTTGGATTACAAGTTTGGTGGAACAAATATCTATGCAGAGACTTTAGCCTTTATGACAGGTGGATTGTCACCTCGTGTTTAGTTTGTTAACATCCACTTCTGTGGTTAAATCAGTATTTTTATACTGAGTTTCACTGTTTTCATGTTTGGATTTACTGTGGTTTTACAATGGGGAATGTAGCATAGTGTATAATAATGTTATTATGAAGACAGTTTATTCTTCCAATAAGGGTGTGTTTTAAACATTTTGCGTCAAATCTATTGAAGTATATACACTAGAGCTATTATAGTTCCTTGTGCGTCTCAAAGTTTTTAGATTAGATATCAAATATTACAGGCATTTATAGCTTATATGCTGTGTGGTTATATTGGTGTATTTAACACCGGGAATGTACATAAATCACACTGTGCATATTGTAATTGTTTTTGTGCAGATCTAACATTTAACAGGGGAACATAACACTGCTTACTAATAAGGTAACATGGCAAATATATTGATGTTAATTTACATCTTGAAACCTTTCACTAACCATTCTTATTACAATTCCTTACCTCCTACTTTGCACCTTACAACTAAATCATCCCAATGTCTAAACTACCTACCCCAGGACATTTAAAGCTGCTACTCTTTGTCATACTTCTACCTTCTCTAACAGCAGCCTATCTTCTAACCGCCTATGAAGACCCATTATGCCTGCAATTGTACTACCCCTCTAAGCATACAGCCATACCATTTCTTGTTGTCTCCCTAAACCACATAAACATAACATCTAGACCCAGCTACCTACTAGCAAAATATCATAGATTAGCCCACATTAGGTATAATTATCTAAAAACTAAGAAGTCTCCAAACCAATACTATAAACTCCCAAATCCTAGAAGTGGATTACAAGTCCACACATTAATAAATGGAGACATTCACCCAAACCAGGCCCAAGGAAAACTTTTACCCCCCAACTCCAAAGCCCTAATCCCTCTAGTAAACAACCCCCCACCAAACCTCCCAACTCACTCTTTATAGCACATCTCAATATACGTCGCATAAATAACAAAGTTGCTCATCTCTATGCTCTCTTGGATGTACACTCATTTGACATCCCATGTCTGACAGAAACTTGGTTAAAACCTGTAACTCAAGACAATGAAGTCATCCCACCAGGATATAATATCTTAAGACAAGATCATATAGCCAAGAAGGGAGGGGGTAGCTATTCTATACAAAGCAGAGTTTCAGGTTACTGCTTATGACTACAAACCACCTCAAGACATTAATGCCAAAATCCTTATTTCTAAATTTCATCTTAATACACCTAAATACAAATATATCATCTGTATTTATCTTCCTCCTGGTAATAACACCAACGCCCTGGAAAATATCCTTAGCTGGCTATCACTAAACTTCCCACGAGAAACTATAGTCCTCAGTGACTTTAATATTGACTGGAAGTATTGTAGCAATGAACAGCTTTCTGCCCATATTAACCTATATGTTTTTCTCAAGCCATTACCTCCCCAACCAGGATAAACAAACCCAATAAAAAAGAAAGTACCTTAGATTGGATACTCATGAATAACCATCACCAAACTTATGAAGTAGGGACCCTCCCTGATAATGTAAGTGACCACTCACTTACCTATATTATCAGGCATAGAGTGATATACCCTTCCCACCCACATTCAGGACAACTTGGACCAATAAAAACTTTAACCGGATTTCTTCCAATGTGAACTTAGGGCATGCGATTGGTCACCCATAAAATACCTCCCACTTGAGGAAGCTGTAAAATACTTTAATTCTAAATTCCTAGCCATTCTAGACCACCATGCACCAACACATTCTATCAGAATTAGGATTAAACCTGCCCCATGGGTTTCAAAACAAACCAGGCAAAAAATCCTGCTTAGAAATAAATACTGAGCTAAATGGCAAGCTACTAAAAACCCTGTAGATCAACAAAAATTTAGACAGCTGAGAAATAACACAAAAAAGCTATACTCACAGATAAAAGAAACTTTTACGTACAACTTCAACAAACTCACCAAAATAAACCACAAAAGTTTTGGGTAAGCATTAATAAACTTCTTCACCCAGGTCACTCCATTACACCAACCTAATAAGGCACTGACCATAAAAATCCCAATCAAACTGCCAATGCCTTCGATACCTTTTTCACAGAGGTCATTCAAACTCTTGCCAATCAGCTAGCACCTGATAGCTTAACTCTGCTAATCTCAAGTACTAGCCCACCCCTTCCATTTCATTTCGTACCAGTCCCAATATCACACATTCTCACCCTTATCCAAAAACTTAAACCAACTACTCCCTCAGCTGACCAACTACCTGCTGAATATCTGCAAGTAGCAGCCAAATCTATAGCCTATCTCATTTCCATCCTGATTAACAGAACCATAATTGAAGGTTACATCCCAACTATCTGGAAAATCTCTCACATTATCCCCCTACATAAAGGTGGTAACTCAAACAAATTTTCTAACTACCACCCCATAGCCTTATGTTCTCCTATGGCAAAAATAATGGAAAAATGCATCCGCAGTCAACTACTAGACCGCCTAATCCAAAATAGCTTACTTTCCAAATGTCAACATGGATTTAGGCCATTCCACAGTACTACCACTGCCCTCTTATCTTTTTCTGACTGCATTAATAAAAAACGTAACAACAACATTCTTTCCTCTGCACTCTTTATCGATCTTACAAAAGCATTTGATATGGTTAACCACCAGATACTTATAAATATCCTCAAATCCCTTTCACTAGATGCATTGGCTATAAAATGGTTCCAATCCTACTTAAATAATAGGCAGCAGGATGTGCTATGGGATAACAATCTATCTACCCATCTCCCCATTACCCTTGGTGTCCCTCAAGGCTCTATATTAGGACCTCTTCTATTCTCAATTTTAATTAATGACCTTCACTCAGTAATTCCTCATGCTACCTGCATACAATACACAGATGATTCCACATTAATATGCACGACCAGTCCTCCATCTGAACTACAGTCCCTAACCCAAAAGGTGTTTAATACAGTAGAACAATGGTTTACACAGCACTGCCTCCTCTTGAACCCCCAAAAAACAAAACTCTTGCTCTTCCCTCCTACCTGGAAGTCCACCCCAGTAGATTTCACAGTCATATCTAATAATGGTACTCTCAAATCTCCTGATCCAACTACCAAACTCCTTGGAATAACAATAGACAACAACCTTAACTTTGACACTCATATTAACAACATAATAAAAACTGTAAATAGAAAACTGGGCTCCCTCTATAGGATCAAACCCTTCCTTACTCCAACAGCCAGAATAACTAATGCCCACACCCATCTAATCTCTACACTCCTCTATGCCTCACCCATTTATACTAATCTGTGAAAAAATAACCTCAACAAACTGGAAAACTCCTACAATAACATTGCTAGATTTGCCACTGGCAATCCATTTAGAACCTACCACTGTTACAATTTAAAGCAGCTAGGATGGCTTGAGCTACAAAATCAGTTAAAATTTCACCAACTTAACCATTGCCCACAAGACCCTTTACAACCTACTAATACTGCAATACTTTCTTCCGTCATTATCCCCTACAAAAATCTTAATACCTTACTCTCTTCAAATAAACTACTTGTTTGCATAAGTAAATCCAACAACTTGGCCGGTGACTCTCTTTTCTCTAACACTGTTGGGAAAAACTGGAACCTACTTCCCAGTGAACTTGCATCACTGTTCTCAATATCACTATTCAAATATAAACTGAAATTATACCTTACAACACACTGGTTATGCCGCTGTACTAACCCTGACTAACTTCCTCTTTCTATTACTAGCTACTGCTTACCCACTACTTCTCTGTACTAAGTCCAGTTTCCTTGATAACAAAAATAATTTTATCTTGTAGATAATATCAATATTTGTAGTGATTTCATTCTTATGGTTTGTTATATATATGTGATAGGTTTGTGATATAGTTGTGGAATGAGCTGTTATAATTTGTTAAATGTTTTAAATTATGTATTGTACCAACATTTGTATTAGAATTGTGTTCTTGGAGCTGATCTTCCCGGGCCTCTACTGAAAATGGACATATATCCAATTAGACTAGCCCGGTCAACAAATGTAAAATAAATAAATAAAATAAATAGTAATTAGCTCATCCCGAAGATAATACAGAAAGCGTCCTAGTACAGACGTCATGTCTCTGGCTGCTTTGAAACCTGTGAGATAGCATCTTTATGGCCTAGCCTATAAAGTGATTTAATTTCAGATATTTTTCCAAAGTTTGCTGGACTGAGGTTAATCCCCCAGTTTCATGTGTTAAAACATATACATTTAAACAGTTACAACAGTGCATGTACATTTCTGTTCTCTGTAGTAGGTACACTTTATATGTACATTTTCAACACACAAGTCTGTACAAATCAGTTTGATATACACATGACATGCAGTTCTAATACATTTGTGATGCAAGCATCTTATATAAATCATGCTGATATTCACAAATGACGTATTATTTACAAAATTCCAGCTAGCTGTCTTGCCAGTACCTCCTTTTATCATACCCCCCCCTTCAAAGACTCAAGCAAGTTTTTAGATTACCCCATACTCTGTCTTGATATCCCAGTTGCCTTTGCATTGCTGACCCCATTACAGTGTTGCACTGTTGTATCATATGCCTGCAACCCTAGGCTCCATCATAGTAACTTGGGATTTTGCTGCCTGGCTCCATGTAGCCATAGATCCCCCTCAGACTCCTGCTGCCTCCTACTGCAAACACTCAGCACAAAGGCCTCCATGTCACGGTAAGGTTTCATGATGTTAACATGGTACAATTTGTGCCACTGCCTCCTGCCTAACAGGTCTACCATGCAGTTAACAGCTCTGACCTCTGACCTTCCTTACTACTTTGAAGAATCCCTCCCAAGCTGCCTACAGCTTTTTGTGTCTGACAGGAATGAGAACAATCACCTGCTGCCCTACAGCATACTATCTGGCTTTCCTATGAGATCTTTTTCTGCTGCTGGGATTCTGACAGGTTTTCCTGGGCCAAGCCCATGAGTTTTTGAGCCTTTTCCTGAGGTTTAGGACATACTCACCAACAGACTTGTTGTGGGATTCACACTCACCCTCCCACTTATAGCCTGTCTCAAATCTAAAGGTCCACTCACCTTATGCCCATACAGCAATTCAAAAGGTGAGAAACCTGTGAATTCCTGGGACATCTCTCTGTAAGCAAACAACAGATGGGGCAACTATTTGTCCCATCCCTTCTTAAACTGGTCTGCATATGCCCAAAGTATAGTCCTTAGGGTAGAGTTTAACCTCTCCACCAGACTATTAGTCTGAGGGTGGTAGGGGATGGTCTTTAGGTGTTTCACCCTACAGTGCTTCTACAGACAAGCCAGCAGGTCTGACATGAAATTGGCACATCTGTCAGTCAGTATTTTTTCTGGGAAACCTACCCTGCTGAAAATCTCTAACAAAGCATTTGCCACCTTTTCTGCCTCAATGGAGGACAGGGACACTGCCTCAGGGTATTTAGTAGCATAATCTACTACCACTAGGATATACTTCTTTCCTCTGGAACTTGGGGTACTTAGAGGCCCCACAGTATCCATAACTAACCTCTGAATTGTCTCCTCAGTCACAGGCAAAGGCACTGCAGTACCCTGTTACATCCCGGGGAAATTCCAGGCCAACAAAAGTTCTGCATAATACATCTCTTGGCACACTTTATGCCCATATGACCTGCAAAGGGAATGTCATGGGCTATGGTTAGAAGCAGCAGATACTAGGCTCTGGGCACCAAAAACTGCTGTATTACATCACCTTCTAGCCCTCCCTCAGGGGTCTACTCTGTATACAGTAACCCTTTGTTCCAGTATACAGATTCCCCTTTTCCTTGAAAATCAGGTACCTCCCTATATATCTCCCTCAAGCCTTGTAATATAGTGTCTGAGAGCTGAGTCTGTCTCAGCTCTCACTTTGTAACCTTTCCCAGTTCCCCTTCCACAGGAAGTCTGATATTCTCTAACAGCAGTGTCTCACTGTCAACCTGGGTACTACTACTCACCTCTGCCCTTGCAGTCACTCTGTCCAAGGAAACATCAGTACACACTATCAGCTGTGACTCCACTTCAGTCTCATGGCTACAGGGTAGCTCCCTCCCTGAAGTAGCCACCTTACCAGTCCTGGCTGCAACCCTAGGCTCCATCATAGTAACTTGGGATTTTGCTGCCTGGCTCCATGTAGCCAAAGATCCTCCTCAGACTCCTGCTGCCTCCTACTGCAAATACTTAGCACAAAGGCCTCCATGTCACGGTAAGGTTTCATGGTGTTACCATGGTACAACTTGTGCCCCTGCCTCATGCCTAGCAGGTCTACCATGCAGTTAACAGCTCTGATCTCTGACCTTCCTTACTACTTTGAAGAGTCCCTCCCAAGCTGCTTACAGCTTTTTGTGTCTGATAGGAATGAGAACCATCACCTGCTGCCCTACAGCATACTCTCTGGCTTTCATATGACATCTTTTTCTGCTGCTGGGCTACTGCCAAATTTTCCTGGGCCAAGCACATGAGTTTTTGAGCCTTTTCCTGAGGTTTAGGACATACTCCACAACAGACTTATTGTGGGATTCACAATCACCCTCCCACTTATAGACTGTCTCAAATCTAAAGGTTCACTCACCTTATGCTCATACAGCAATTCAAAAGGTGAGAAACCTGTGAATTCCTGGTACATCTCTCTGTAAGCAAACAACAGATGGGGCAACTATTTGTCCCACCCCTTCTTAAACTGGTCTGCATATGCCCAAAGTATGGTCTTTAGGGAAGTGTTTAACCTCTCCACCAGACTATTAGTCTGAGGGTGGTGGGGGTTGGTCTTTAGGTGTTTCACCCTACAGTGCTTCCACGGACAAGCCAGCAGGTCTGACATGAAATTGGCACATCTGTCAGTCAGTATTTTTTTTGGGAAACCCACCCTACTGAAAATCTCTAACAAAGCATTTGCCACCTTTTCTGCCTCAATGGAGGATAGGGACACTGCCTCAGGGTATTTAGTAGCATAATCTACTACCACTAGGATATACTTCTTTCCTCTGGAACTTGGGGTACTTAGAGGCCCCACAATATCCATAGCAAACCTCTGTATTGTCTCCTCAGTCACAGGCAAAGGCACTGCAGTACCCTGTTACATCCCAGGAAATTCCAGGCCAATAAAAGTTCTGCATAATACATCTCTTGGCACACTTTATGCCCATATGATCTGCAAAGGGAATGTCATGGGCTATGGTTAGAAGCAGCAGATACTAGGCTCTGGGCACCAAAAACTGCTGTATTACATCACCTTCTAGCCCTCCCTCAGGGGTCTACTCTGTATACAGTAACCCTTTGTTCCAGTATACAGAGTCCCCTTTTCCTTGAAAATCAGGTGCCTCCCTATCTATCTCCCTCAAGCCTTGTAATATAGTGTCTGAGAGCTGAGCCTGTCTCAGCTCTCACTTTGTAACCTTGCCCAGTTCCCCTTCCACAGGAAGTCTGATATTCTCTAACAGCAGTGCCTCACTGTCAGCCTGGGTACTACTACTCACCTCTGCCCTTGCAGTCACTCTATCCAAGGAAACATCAGTACACACCATCAGCTGTGACTCCACTTCAGTCTCATAGCTACAGGGTAGCTCCCCCCCTGAAGTAGCCACCTTACCAGTCCTGGCTTCAAGTGTCTGGGTTTTCCCCCAGGGGTATCAGACCCACATGGCTGTCTCCAGATCTTACTGCATGTAACTGCATGCACAGAAGGGACTGCATTATCAAAATCATTCCCTTTCAGGACATCTGCTTTTCCACCCTCCCAGTCAGTGTGAACCCTAGCCAAAGGTAAAAACAATATCTAAACTAAGCTTCACTATATTCCTGACTGAATCTAAGAAAATTACTATACCTTACTTAATAGGGCAAGGCACATGGTGTGATGAATGGTTCTTCTTGTTGTCAGGCCCAAGATAGAATACAGAATGCCCTGTCTCACTAAGAGACTTCTCAAAATAATATCTAAAATATTACTGTTGGGATAGCTTGCAGAATGACATCACTTTCTGTCATCTGACTTCTAGTTCCCAGGCAAAATCCCCATTGCTGGAAGATGGTAGGACTTAGCACCTACATAAAAAAAATACACACACCAGGGCTTTTGCTTACATCTTTGGCAGGTGCTAGAAGTCATAAAACAATTGCATTCTTCCATGCTTTAAGAGTAGTACTTACTTCACTCCAAAGACAATACAGAAAGCTTTCTAGTACAGACGTTGTGTGTCTGTCTTCCTTGAAACCTATGAGATAGCATCTTTATGGCCTAGCCTATAAAGTGGTTTAATTTCAGATATTTTTCTAAAGTTTGCTGGACTGAGGTTAACCCTCTAGTTTCTTCTACATATACATTTAAGCAGTTACAATAGCACATGTACATTTCTGTTCTCTGCAGTAGGCACACTTTACAAATACCTTTTCAACACACATCTGTACAAATCAGTTTGATATACACATGGCATACAGTTCTAATACATTTGTAACACAAGCATCTTATATAAATCATGTTGATATTCATAAATGACATATATTATTCACAAAATTCCAGCTAGCTGTGATAGCAGTACCTCCTTTTATCACAGCTGTGTCATGTACAGGTGAGAACTACTACTGGAAAGGACTCCAAAGTAAGTATGTCTGCTACTTCCCAATGCCATCAGTGGAAAGGTTTTGTTTGCTTTTGTTTTTCTCTGTCATGAATGATG